>NW_009709826.1:13987-33179 GCF_000703405.1 Apaloderma vittatum | reverse complement strand
CCCACCCTCCCGAAGACTTGGAGTCCTCCATGCTTCTATCTTTACGCTGCGCCGGCTGCGTGCTCTCTGCCCCAAAGGAGGCGAGGGGGTCCCAAGGTGAAGGGAGGTGGCACAGCCTCATCAGATGACATCTCTCAGGAGGATGCTGGAGGCAGAAGCATCGAGGCCCTCGGGTCTGATCCAGAGGCAATGGCATGGTGTGCTCTGCTCCGGCTCTGCTTGCCTTTGTGGGGCTGCAGGGAAGGTGGCTGATGTCAGGGGGTCAGGGCTGATACGGTTCTCCCCAGTGCTCCGGCCTCACTTCTTCCACATGGACAAAATTAGCTCATTTTTTTCCCCAGAAGACAAAAGAAACCCAGTAAAGCAAACACCTTGTCCTTTGTTCGGGGAGACAAGGGCCGCAGCCCTCTCAGATGGAATTTATTTTGTGCTTGGTAATTCAATCCATTCGGACTCAGGATGTGGCCGGGAAAGTTGAGCCAAAAAATGCAAGTTTAAAGAAACTAAATTTTATGCTGTGTATACAGTTAAGTTTGGGTTTGGCTGAGACAAGCAGTTTCCATGGTTTTTGCAATTTCTGTTGTAGCAACAAGCTCCTTATGCAATGGAAGGGCTGGGAAGCATGTGGTCCTCCGGCTGGAGAGGGGCACCGGGCGAGCAGGGACAGTCCGGCCAGGGGATGGGGCTCATCACAAGGTGATTAATACTGACCCTCGCTGGGGACAGCATGCTTGACATGGGCAAGTACATCCCTGTGGTCTGGCCTGGAAAGGGTTGATTGATTTTCTCCAAGTCCATTCCCCTGACCTCCAGATGCCTCCAGTGCCACGCAGAACTTGTCCCGGTGCTGGGATGCTGCTGCTGAGCTGCTCTTTTCCTTGCTGAGGTGTCCCCTCTCCCTGCCATTAACATTTTTCAATGTCACTTTAAAGTGAGGGCTGGAAAAGCCGAGCAGCGCTGAGCCGTAGCCCAGCAGCTGGACTGCACATGTGTGGAGAAGCCCACGCCAGACTTGCAGCATCAACACCCATCCCTGTCCCCTCTGGCCTCATTTGCCCTCCATGCATGAGGGATTTGTCCTTAAACAAGGCTCATCCTTCATTTTGCACGGCACCTTGCACGTCTGCTTCCTTCTGCAAGGCTGCGGAGCCACTTTGCAGCCTCGTCTGCAAGAAAAAGTATGAGAGCAAAACCAGACAAACCCCCGCCTGGTGCTCTCAGAAATAACACACATTGTTTTTCCCTTTGAATGGGAAATTATTATTTCAGCTTGCCAGCTTGCTTGGACCAGCCATGCTCATCCTCCAGCTGTGCTTTTGGCAGCAAGAGCCTCATGTGCTGCCGGTGGTTGAGGGATGGTCCCTTCTCCTCAGCACCCCACCGCCTGTGAGAGCATCCAGACATGGGCAAAATAAAGCTTTGTAGGGAGGTTTGCTTGTTAAATGCTTGGGGATCATTCCCACGAAAACACTGTTCTTTCAATAAGCTAATCCCAGTGACCCAGGCCCAGGGCACAGGCAGTGCCATGGCTGTGATTTATCCCCAATCCTACAGTGGGCTGGATGGGATTCCCCTCCAGTTATGCCCCACGACTCGTTTGTTACCGTAACCAGGGGTAGCTTACAGAAAGACATATCAGTTCATCAGTCTGGCCACCTCTGTGACATGCCTGCCAGCAACCCACAGGCTTGGATGCAGCTCTCCAAATGTTTGCTTCTCTTAAGATTTGCACTTTTGACTGCAAGACAGTGCATTGCCCTGCTGAGCTTTTTACCAGGGCATGTAGGGATAGAACAAGGTGTCAAGGCTTTAAACGGAAAGGGAGGAGATTTAGATTAGATGTGAGGAAGAAGTTCACCGTGACGGTGGTGAGGCCCTGGCACAGGTTGCCCAGAGAAGCTGTGGATGCCTCATCCCTGGCAGTGCCCAAGGCCAGGTTGGACGGTGCTTGGAGCAACCTGGGCTGGTGGGAGGTGTCCCTGCCCATGGCCAGGGGGGTGGAACAAGATGATTATGAAGGTCCCTTCCAACTCAACCCATTCTGTGAATTAACAATTCACAGCCTGTCCTATCCCATTGCCACAAGCCTGTGAGAGCCATTCAGCGATGGAGACTTCATCTTACACATCCACCTCAAGGGATTCCTGACGGGTCTTCTGTGAGTTTAGAAACCCCATGGGCTTCTATCCCATGAGCTTCTCCAGTATCCTCTTGAACCCGTGTAACCATTGGCATCCTCAGCGTCCTGTGGTGGGGACATCAGCAAGTTAAACACATGCTGTTTGGGGACGCACCTTCTTTTGGGGGCTGTGAACAAGGCTCCCGCTGGCATCTAATTAACCTAAGATATTAGAAAATGTGAGACATTTAGAAGTTATACAGATCAACCCTACCATGGTGCCCTGGTTTGTTGGGTTTTGTGGATTCTTTTTTCTTTAGTATTACTTCTGCTCATGTATTAAAACAGACTTAAAAGTCAGCTCAAAACACAGGCACGCTTATTTGAATACTTGTTAGCCTCAATACTTTCGTTTGATGCCTGCCTAGTCCTGCATTGGCAAAGCCCAGGCACAACTCCTCCTTCCTGAGGCCACTGAGACATTACAGCCTCCTGTTGCCTTTTCTTGCAGCCCCAAGGCGCTTTGGGCCCACAGATGGCTTCTTCAGAAATGTCCATCAGAAATGACTCATCCGTGTGCCTTAGCCATGCCTGCCACCTCCTCTTCCTCCTCCGTCACTTCCAGCAGAAGTTTGAGATGGATGTCTTCTTCAGAGAGGTTTGGGTGTCCTGGTCTTCCAAAAGATTGCCTGGAAGACCTTCATCCATCCAGTATCACCTCAGGGGTGTTTGTGTCTTACCAGTGAGGTGCACATCACAGCAGAGGTGACACATGAGGTGTGTGGAGACCTGCTCAAGGCCACCGGCTTGGTTGGGACAGCATCTCCAGGGTTGCTGGAGGTTAGGCATGTGGTAGGGCTGTACAGGCGAGGAGGGCTTGTAGACCCACAGAGCTGCTGAATAACAGATTTCCACAGGCTGGGCCATAAACTGTTAACACATTAATTAAACGAAGAAAAAGGAGTTGGTCCCATTAAGCTCACCATCTGTTTTAATTATCTACTAAAGCACACAGAAAGCTTTGTACACGCTATAATTGCATAATTAAAACGAACTGTTGGGAGATGGATAGCACAGAGATGACTGGGGAGAGAAAAGCTTGTCCTTGCTCCTACTCTGCTGTCACTCAGGAGCGTTGTAATTAAGAGCGAGCAGAAATGCAAATCCTTTTTGGGCTGAGCTTAGCATTGTACAGCCCCTGTTGACTTCAGAGAGCTTTCTGAGCCCTCTCGTGCTGTCTCCACACTGAGCAGAAGCAACACCATCGTTAAACCCCGCTCTGCTGAGAGCTGGGATGAAAGCCCCACGAGCTGGTCCAAGACTGGCAATCATTTCTGCACATTGCGAGCGAACTCTTAGCAAATCCTGAGCTTCCAGCCCAAATCACCACCTGGGTGCACCTCACCCTGTTGCAGATACAACCCCTGGGTGGGGAGAGCTCATCAGAGCCAAGGGAGTTTGTTTGGCAGCTCCTAAATCCTGGCCACTGGTCCATTCCAAGGGAGCACATCCAAAGCCTGGCTGGTTGCTCCTGGGCATAGAGAGGGCTGACTTGTTCTCATGGCAGAGGTTTTAAAATCAAAATATTAGTCTAAAAAAGAAGAAGAAGAAAAAAGTCTAACAAAATTCCTGTAAATGGCAGTGGGAATTCCTCACATTTTCTGTTTAGGTTTTTTTTGGTTGTTTGTGGGTTTTTTTTTATGGCTGTGGTATTGAACTGATATTCTCCTGCCTTCTTACACCTTGTTTTCCCCAGATCACTGCACTTGCACATTCCCTGCAAACCTAATCTCTGGATTGATACATTTTTCGTTGGTTTTTTTTTCTTTTGTCATTAAAATTTGGATCCACACTGAGAAAACATGATGAAGTCATTGCAAATCCTGACAACTGCAAAAAGTGCCCCTTGTTCAAAGCCGTCCTGGGGTAAGTCTCTGACAAGGAGGAGGTCCAAAGCGCAAGTGTTCGTGGACAAAATATGACTCCTGCAATCTGCCCACACCGGGTCAGGCTCGTAACGAGCTCATGACAAGCCACGCACTGGAACGTAATTAGAGAAGAACTCCATAGCTGGCCAGAACCTCCCAACATTTTAAATGTCAGCTCTGAAACACATGAATTGCTTGGAAGGGTCTTCTGGAGCCAAGGTAAACTTTGGGGAATTGGGGTAATCTGCCAGCACGCCTTCGGAGCAGCGAGGTCCTGGTACCGGCTTGCTGCGGTGACTCCTCCTTGGCACAGCTGTGATGGATGATTTCTGCCACATCCCATCTCCCATGGGGCTGGTATTTTATTATAAAGTCATTTTCCTGGCAGAAAACAACAGTTTCATCAAGACCGAGGTGTTTTTGCAGGAACATGGCTGACCCTCCTCGCAAGGGCACATTTCGACTTTTCCTTCAGAGGCAAATTTTCCTCTCCGTGACCAGACGGGTTATCGTTTTTAATCAGAGCTGAAATAAAAGATCCAGACCCATCCCAATGTCCAGTTCCATTCTGGAAAATTGTTTCCGGGGAAGTTTCTAAACATTTTTCAAACATTTGCCAATGTGGAACACACTCCTAGCAATCCTGGCAGGCAGCATCTCCTACAGCAGAGCATCTAAAGGATGGAGAAAACCCTTCCACCTGCAACGGTTGATTAATGCAAATGACTCTGAATTAAAAGGGTTTTTACTAGAGGCTGATCCAATAAAACCCTCTCTTGCAAGTGATGCTTCTCCCTCTTGTCTTTTCCTCTCTCTTCCAGACAAAAAGCTGGTGCTGGTTCCTCAGCTCTGCACATAACCCTGGGGAAGTGAAGGGGAGGAGAGGGTGGGGAAGTTTATGGTTGGTTGAGCTCCCCAGCCTGGATTTTCATGGGGCAGGTGGCTGAAAGAGCTGGGTGTATGAAGGTGACTCGAGCTCAGATTTGAAGATCCAACTGGGATTCAACCAGGCACACAGTCAAGCTGATGCTTCCAGAGCCAGCCCTGAAGCGGCTGCCTATAGAAACCCGTTTCTCTTCTCACTTTCCCAACCTGGGATAGAAGTCTGGGATTTAACACCTGGAGTCAGAAATAAAGTCCAAGCAGGTGCCATCACGAGCTGTCATGACTGATTCAGCCTGGCTGTGATCCTTAAGGCAAGAGAATCCTTTAACATCAGCAACACAGGAGAAGCAAGGATGGCAGCTTGCAACCCAAATCGTGCTGAGGGGAGCATTTCCACACTCCCTGCGCTATTAGGCTGTGCAGCTCATCACCATGGGAAGCTGCTGGAACCAAGAAAACAGACGGGCTCAGAAAGCCCCCAGATCCTGTGCTTTTGTGTGCTTGTCACTCTGCTCCCATCCCCAGGAGGCTGCAGTGACTTGGGGCAACCTGGGCCAGTGTAGGGTCTTCACCTTCTCCCTCTTACATCGCCTTAAGTCCAGCTGCCTCTCAGTGTTTTATGACCATAAAGCATTTTGCCCGTGGCTTATAGCTGAACAACACATCCTGTATTTTGCCATCAGGTTCTGAGGCAGCTGAGCTGGCTCCTGGGAGACAGTTCATTAGTGGAGACCATAACAAGATCATTTCTTGCTGGAGTGATGCACCGGTTCATCGATGCAGAACAGCACCCAACCCGGCCGAGGCGTTCCTTGATTTCTCATCATTAAAAAGCCTTAGAGTACTCTACAGGCATTTTTAACTCCTTCAAGTAATTACGTCGATACCTACTGGGAGATATAAGGATTTAGGCCACCACAGGGTCATGCAAAACATCACGAATTAAAGTAGTAAAGTGGGGTCATAACAGAACATGGTGGCAACTGAAGAGAATCAGAGATGGCCAGACCTAGGCACAGCAATACACACTTCAGGACGGGGTCCCAAAGCTCCCAGAGGGCAGAAAAGCACCTGACTGGTGTTTTTCTCAGAAATCTCACAAGCGCATCCCCATCTGGACCTTCAGACATATTGCTGATTTGAGCAGTCACCCTATTAGGTGCCAATTTTGGAGCTCCAGGGAAGTGCATGGAAGGAGGTTGGAGACCCCAGTTGTGCCAAGAACCAGGGTCCATTGCAGGGTGCTCAGTGGAGCATCCAGAATGATGGATGCTGCAGCCGAACCCCCAAAGCAGCAGTTACACCCCCAGACAGAAGCCTCCAGATGACCCGATGGGCTGATCCTGCAGCCACCCCTGAATCCCACTGGTCTTCCCAGGCTGGTTTTCCTTGCCCATGCATTCCTCAGAAAACTCTCAACCTGGCATCGTGAAACAAATCTCATGGGTGGTTTAGCTCAGATGTCTTCTGGCACAGGTCCAATACTATAGAAAATCTGGGTGCAGGTTTCACCCTCTCTCCTTTCTCCTCTTAAGCATGTTTTAAAATGATTTGAGCAAAGTGTTGGAGTGAAATAATTGCCCCTTCTTGACAAAAAAAAACAACAATCTTTTTCTTGAGAACATACAGAAATAGGACTTTTTAGCTAGTCCAAAACTCTCTTCGGGCCTTTTGAGTGTGCAGTTTGCCAAACCATGGTTTGGTTTTCTTGGGTGTTGTTATGGGAAACCTGCTTCCAGCCAACACATCCTGGGTCTCACCACCACCGATGTGCTCCACGGTGGCCTCCCCTGGAGGGCAAAACATGGCCATTTACCCCAAACCAACTTCTTATGGGTCGGAATCATGAAGGATCTTGTAGGACACACCTCCTCACCCTGGAGAAGGTCTTACTGGGAAGGTCCATGAGCAGTCACCAAAACGCTATTACTCCCCTGGGCTACACATTTATTTTTAGTGTAATTAAGATCCACTGGGGTCCTTCAGCCCAGCGTGACCAAAAGGCACGTGGTGTCCTGAAGGGTAAAAGTCCAGGAGAACAGATGAACGAGCAATTAATAAAAATATGAATATAAATGGCAATGATCTCCACAGACAAATAAAGGAGGCAATAATACAGAAAGAGGAATAAAACCAGACTACTGCTCTGAGGGTTGATGCTTCAGTGGCTCTTGCAGGGTTTGGTGATTAAGGTGGTGTTTTTCCACTAACAGGAATGAGCAAAAGTATCTCAGAGAAGATGAAGTAGTGGGGCAAATGTGGATGCTTTTGGTCTAGGGGAAAAACCCAGAAAAACTAGGAGGGTGCTGGCATGGGGAGGTCCAAACCAACTGTGCTTCAGAGTTCTCAAAAAGCCAGATTTTTGAGAGGTTTTTTTTTTTTTATTTCACTATTTTTAACAAAAGCTCTGAAAAATGCCTTGTCTGGACCCACCCAGAACTGCTCATGGGACTAGAGCCGAGTTCATGCTTCTGGCATCAGGCTCACTGTCCCTTTTGTGCAGCAATTTTTCTTCCCACTGAGGTCAGCAGCTGAACAGAAAGTGCTGGTTGTTTGGAAGCAGAAAAGCTTCATGTAGAAAAACATCCAAATGAAACATTTCGGTGCTGGGAAACCTTCTCTCCTCACCCCAGCCTCGTTTGATTCTCCACATAAAGCAGCTCAGCTGCTCCCCAGCCCCTTCTTATCGCAAACCCATGGCTCATCCCTGTGCCCCTTCTCTGTTTGGGTCCTGAGGCACCTTTGCACTGTGCATCCCTCTCGCCAAGCGTTCTCCAAGCCTCAGCTTTAGTGATAAACATGGCCATGGTGTGACTATGATATTGTGTGCTTGGTCACGGGTCAGCTCACCAAGAAGCCCAGTGGGTTTTTCATTCTTTTTTTTTTCTTGGAAGTGAAGGCAATACCTTGATTTTCCTTCCCCAGCTGAAAGCAGGCGTGTGCCATGCTTGGCAGGTGTTACGGAGAAAAACAAAGCCGTTAGGATGGAATCACAATGAATCCGTAACACCACATAGAAAATGCACATCCTTGTGGAATAAGACAGGGCGAACAATTCTCAGCCCATCTGAGCAACCTGATCTGGTTGAACCAACCCGATCTGGTGCAGGAGGGTTGCACTAGATGACTTTGAAAGGTCCCTTCCAACCCAAACCACTCCATAATTTTACGTTTGCTCAACGGAAGTACGGTGGGCAGTTGAGGAGCACAGCCTGATGATGGGATGTTACACTGGGGACACAGCTCTGCTTGGGCTCCGCAGGGCTTGGGGACAACCCAACACGCAGCACATTCATGTCTGTGTGCTTCTCACCCTCTGCTTGGCCACGGGATGTAGTTTGTAGAGCCCCTCTCCAGGTACCTCCTCGGTCTGGAGCCTGTTGCAGATGGACCATAAGCTGGTTTCCCACCTCCACATCGCTTTGAAATTGCTCTCCCTGGGTTGCATTTGCAGGTCACTGCCCAGTCAGGTGCAATCCTCCTGGACTGGTCTTGCTCCTTTCTCCACTGGGATAGTCCCAACTGATTGCAGGATTTCTTCTGGTGCAGCTGGATGTTGATGTTACGTTGCTGTTAAAGATCTCCTGGCTTCCTTCTCTCCAAATGCCAGTGAGCAGGACAAACCTCCAAGTATGTTGACATGGATGAATCTTTAAAGAGTTTATTATATTCCCCCTCCCTTGGGTTGCAGCTGGTGTGGGAGGATGATGGAAGTGCAATCAAGGAGATCTTGGACCCTTGTCCTTCCTTGATGCTCCAAAACCCAGGAAGCATTTTTTGCACCACACCTGGGCACTGCTGCTTCTTACCCCTTGCTCCTGCCTCGCCTCCTTCTTCTTGTCCACATCATCCACAAGAAAGCAAAGGGAGGAGATGTCTCTTGGACACATTATCACTGCACAGTGATCTGGGCATTGAAGGGCCACCAGCAGGCAAGATGGCTTGGCCAGGGTGAGTGGGGCAGTGCCCAGGAGATCACCAGCCAGAGGAGAGGATGCAACATGAAAATTGGAGGCTTTTTCTCCATCTTCTGCAGTGTCCCATCAGCCAAGGCTGCTGGTGAGATCTCAAGAGGTGTGGGTTGTTACTGGTGGCCTCCTGGTAGCACCGAGGCTCTTGTGTTTGGAAGCAGAGGCTCCGGAGCAGCAGAGAAAAACACATTTTCCTTGGAAAAAGCAACTTCAGTCCCAAAGCACAACTCCAGCCTCCAGCTCAGCCCTGCCCAGCTGTGTTTCCAAGACCATATGCTGCTTGGCATTTTGTAGCCCTCTCTAGTTTGTTTTTTCTTTTTAACTACTGCCTTTATCAGCCCATTTTCACGTCGCAGCTTTCCCAAGCTGAAGCTTTCAGTGCTGCTTCTGCTTCTCATCACAGCTGGAGCTGCTGATGCCCTGTGAGCAGGATGGATCCCTCTGTGCCACCTGCCTTTGCCTCATCACAAGCAGGAGCCATCTAGCAGAGGCTGCCAGGGCTCTCAGGATGCTGGAGAGCTCAGGATTCTGGGGCTCTTATGAGTCTTTTCTGCTCACCTGGACAAATACAAACCAGGGAGCTCATCCTTCCTGAAGCCTTCCATCTCCAACCCGCGGCACATGCCACTTCTTATAGTACATGCCATGTGGTACATCTCATCTGTGGAATACACGTCAAGATCTCACAGGGAAACCTTGAAATGAGACAGAGAAATTTAGGGAAAAACTGTCTTGGAATGATCTCCTTGATTGCATTTCCATCATTCTCCCATACCAGCTGCAACCCAAAGGAGGGGAGATGTAATAAACTGTTGAAACAGTCATATTTTAAGTTAACTATCCTGTTCTGATGCTCCAGAACAGCCTGTGCTGGGCTGAGCCGGAGTCTTGGAAGAAAAGTGAAGGGTTGTTCTTGCTTGGTCTGAACTGGTTTGTTGAGTCATCCTCTTAGTTAATACCTGGCACCAGCACAGTGCACAGCCCTGCTGGCAGGGAAAAACTCACGCAGGGGAAGTTCAAGCCGTGCGTGCTCCTCGGAATCGGGGGAGCAGACAAAGACTCCTTGTTTTCTGTGTGGGGGAGAGAAGCAAGGAAGAGGCAGGCGAGGAAGGATGAGCTGTTGGTCGGATGGAGCTGTGGGCCCTGGGCTGAAGAAGAGGCGGGTTCGGGATGCTTGCCCATGCTACGCTGCTCGCTCTGCCCCAGCCAGCCG
Source organism: Apaloderma vittatum (assembly GCF_000703405.1). Classification (NCBI taxonomy): domain Eukaryota; kingdom Metazoa; phylum Chordata; class Aves; order Trogoniformes; family Trogonidae; genus Apaloderma; species Apaloderma vittatum. Next base: position 23,063 of record NW_009709826.1, on the reverse strand, counting down.
GGACGCATTTTTATGATGCTTGAGCTGTGTTGGGAAGAGGCAACCCCTGTGCCAGGGGAGTGTGTGCCTCGATGGGGCAAGAAGAGTGGATGGGATGGGAAGAGCAGGGTTTGGGGAAGGACAAAAAGAGGGTGCCCAATGCAGGGTGGAAAGAGCATGCCTGATGTATCGGAGGCAGGCAAGCTTTCCCGGGCAGCCAGGTTGATGGATGTTTTGTTGGTATGACGGCTCAGAGGCATGCAAAGGCTGGAGTGTCCCCGCAGAGCAGGCATAAAGCATTTCCCCTGGGAAAATACTGCAGAGAACCTGCATGCAAGGCTTCCACCATCTTCCACTTGACTTGAGAGCCCCTTCCACCCGTTCCTGGCTGCCCCATCCCATGCAAGAAGAGATGATGGGAGAGGAGAAGTTGTTGAAGAACCTGTGTCCACCATCACGCAGCAGGTTCCCCCACACTGACCCAGGCTCGGGAGGTCCCAGCAGGTCAGGGCTGTGACAAGACGCATGGCACGGTGTCAGGCAAGCCAGCCTCCTCCTCCTTCTCCTCCTCCTCACCTCCTCTCCTGTCATCAAAGGGTGGCAGCTGGGTAAACGCCTCCTGCTCTGCTGGCTGACTTCTAGGGCTCTGTTGGGAAGGCAAAACTGGTTTAGTTGGGGAATGCTTTCAAGCTGGCCGTCGAGCAAGAGGCTGGTGGGTCCCCAGGAAAGATTTATTAGCTTGTACTATGTATGGAGCGTCACAGAAAACTATTAGCCAAATGTGATCTAATAAGGCAAATAAATAATCTGGAAATCAACTGCAGCGCTGACAAGTTCCTACATTTACCCACTGCCCTGCAACTGCTCAGGGCAGTGAGGTTGGGTAATTTCTCTCACCTCAAATTCAAGCCAGTGTTACTATAGGAGGAGCAAATGTACAAAAGCTGTGAGAGGAAGGGGAACAGCTCTGTGAGCAGATCATCGTATTGGTGATTGTCCTGGTGACCCCGTGCTGCTGTCCTGCAGCCCCTCGTTCTCCTAGATAAGGGCATATGTTGATGACCAGCTCTTGTCCTCTTCTCCAGCCCATCCCCTCCAGCACAACTACCCTGTGGGATGAACACAACAAATCATGGCTGGGCAGGGGTTAATATAAATTAGCTCATAAAATCATGCCTCTGCACTTTATATTATCTTTAGGTCTGTATTTTCCCTCTCATCTCAATGTCACTGATCATCTGAGTCGAAGTCTGCAACAACTTCTAGACTGGGTTGGAGGCAGAGTGAATCATAAAAGTCATTTTGCATTGGCTTTCTCCTTGTATATTACTAACCTTAAACCCTTACTCAGCTTTAAGCAAGGTTTGCACATTTAAAAGGATAAAAAAAATAATCCCAGTATGCTTCCCCAAGTAAGCCTTGCCTCTGTTGGGAATTGAGGCCGTTGTGTAGCTGTGAGTGTGCACCCAAATTGTGTTCACTACAGACTCTGGATTTAACAACCAAGAGAAAAAAAGCCACCGCAACAAAGCAAAAACTGCTCTCTTAGAAGACGCAAAGTGGATTCCAAGGCAATCCAGAAAGTGAATGGCGTGGTGGGAAGAGAAGACGACCATGAACCCATCAGGGATGCTCGGCAGCAGCAGGAGAGCTTCGATTGCTCTGCCTGGTGTACCTTGGCACATCTGCTTGGGGAAGACCAGCTGATAACAGAGCTTTTCCCTGCATGGAGATTAATTACAGCCTGAGCAGCCAGCCCTGCATTTTAGAATGGGCATCATCTTGATGGAGAGGTTGTTATCCCTGAGGCAGGAGGGCTGTGCTGTGATGTGCTGGGACTGCTGGGTTTGATTTCCAGCTTTGGGGCTGCCATGGGGTGATGCTGGGCACGTCGCGTAAGGCTCATCCAGTCAATGTTGTGTTTGAGGAAGGGGAAATGTCATCCTACCAAATAACCTCCTTTTAGGGGGGTTATTCATCCAAGCAGCCAGCTGGATGGAAGAATGTTCCCCCTTTAATGCATCATTTTCTTTAAATTTGTGTTATTTTTAAGCTTCCTAAAAAAATATTAAATTATTCTCTCATTGCTTTGGGTGTGCTCTACTGAGTGCACAGGGTTGCCGAAAGTGATTTTACAGCGATCTCTGGATCATGGTTGAAAAGACTTGGTACCTGGCCCAGTGAAACCCCCTTGGAGCAACCCCCGTCATGGAGGCTTTTTGGTGGACAGCATTTGGTGGGATCTCTTCATCAGTTTCCAGTTCTTTAATGTGGGCTTTATTGATGCCCTTTCCCTGCCCATTGGAGCTTACACGCTTCTTACTTCTGCCGATTTTCTCTTTTTCTTGTGGTCGCCGTCTGGTCTGTGAAATGGTCCAGCTGGACAAAACCCCGCTCAAAGGAAAAATCATCATCCAGCATCTCCCACCTACAAAGTTGTGGGACTTAGCCAGGCGCTGAGTTTCTGGGGGCCCTTTCGCAGAGCTGAAGATGACACTCCGACACGCTTTACAGCAAGGAGGGACGCGAAGCAGGTTCCTCTCGTTAATTAAATGGCTGCTTTCCTGGGCTTTCTCTGAAGTGAAAATTGCAAACCCGATGCACTGCGATGCTCAGTCACCTACAGTGCGAGTCGCCGGCAGGCTGTGGTGGTTTCCAGGGCTTCAGCTTCCTTCTGTCCTTTGGGACAGCCTTTCCCTTTTGGGGCAATTTGGCAGCAAAACGGGTATGGGGAGCTCCTGACACACCTGTGTCCCCATCCTCACTCTTGGGACCCTCTCCTTGCCTGCAAAGGAGCCAAGAAGCTGGCAGCTTGCAAGGGAAGGTTTCACATTCTGGTTTTCAGACCAGCATTAGGACAAAGCAGGCATGATCCCCACCAAAGCCTCCCATTATGGTGGCAGAGGACACCACCCCAAGTGATGGAGCCATGGAGGGAGATCAACCGGACCTGGGAGAAACTCTCTCCCTCTTGCCCCTAGGGTGGTTTAATTATAACCTCACTTTAGTAGCTCAGGGGCCCTTTGATGTGGGGAGTGCCCCAGACCTCACGCAGGTATCTCAGAGAGATGTCTCCAGATCAGCCAGCTGTCTAGACTTCCCCATGTGGAGAGGACTGGCTGGGAGGGTGTGATTCAGCTCAGCTCGCAGCCCATGTCTGCATCCCACCCAAGGTGACTCTTAATATAAGTGGCAATGAAATTGCAGCCCTGAACAGAAGCCACCGGGCTACGAGACACACCCAGGAACTCGTCTGTGCCCCGGGCACGGGGCGAGCTGCCAGGTTGCTCCACCTCTGATGGTTGCTCCTGCTCCACGAACGCTTTCATGGGCTCCCAAATTCATTCCATGGCCTGTTTTTTTCCCTATATCCCGAATTATCTCTTTGCATCACGTGCAATGATCAGCAATACCACGCCAGTGCTGGCCAAGGAGGTGTTTGGCCCCCAGTTCCACCAGCTGGACATGGCCTTTGAGCTCTGCCAGCACCACCTCAGGCACTTCTCAAGCTGTGCCTGGGTTCTTCACAATTTGGGGTGAAACTGAGGCTTAATTGGAGCATGAGTGTCACCAGAATAGCTCTTGGCAGGCAGTCAGACTAATTAAAGTCCACTGAGGGGAAGGAGCTGCCTTTCCCATGGCAGGAGGCATCAGCTTCGCCTGCTCAGATAAAGTCAGGAAGCAAGGCATGGACATGGTCACGGGGATGCTGCTCGCCTTTGAGGGAGGAACCGTCGTTTTTTCTGGGAACAACCAGAGAAGCTGTGGATGCCTCATCCCTGGAAGTGTTCAAGGCCAGGCGGGATGGGGCTTTGAGCAACCTGCTCTGGTGGGAGGTGTCCCTGCCCATGGCCCATGGCAGCGAGGGTAGAACAAGATGCTTTCGAAGGTTCCTTCCAACCCAAACCATTCTATGATTGTTCAGTTATCTGGCAATAAAGGACCATTTCCTGTCGCACATTAGGGAGATCTGAGCTGATGGCATTTGTGGCATCTGTGGTCTGTAAGAACGTCAGCTCTGTGGTCAACGGAGCTCCTCTGGTAGCAGCTCTACCAGCACTGGCGAGGGTGGCCACCACAAGGGACATGATGGCAACTATAAAATAAATCAATAAAGTCTGTCCTGGCTGAGCTCCGTGTAAGGATGCGCATTTTCTCTGTGTGCTGCGGTGGCCCCAGCACTCTACAGCCTTGCAAGGTCTCCCATGACCTGGGAGAGTGGTCCTGTGCTCTCGGGTACCTTCTTTTCATATTTCTTAGCTCCCTAAAGCCCTGACAGAATCACAGAATCAGAGAATTGTTGAGGCTGGAAAAGACCTCTAGGATCATCAAGTCCAGCCTATGACCCAACACTTTGGGCATCTCTGCTGTTGTCTGACAGCCACAGGGTCTCTGGGCTGGAGATGTGCCGCACATTCTCTGCCCATCTGGGTGCTCCTCCCCTAAAACAACTAAAAGTAAGGACTGGACACTCCACCAAGGTCCTGGGGGGATAGAGAGGGGCTTGCAAAGGGCACAGGGCTACCAAGGCTTGGCTACTCTCTCGATATTCTCCAGGCTCTGGATGAGTGTCTAAGAACTTCTTCCAAGAGCTGGTGTGGGGACCAGCTGTAAACCTCCCTGGTACCAGACTGGGTTAGCTGGAGATAGCTTCCCTGTGAAGATCTGAGTATCAAGAAGGTGAAGTTTAATTTGGAGGGTCCAGAGCCAAGAGATGGAGGATCCTTGGTGCTCTGCACTGTCTCACCATGCACCCAAACCCTCAAGCATGTTCCTGGACATGAAAAATACACCTGACCTAGGTTTGATGTTGATGTTGTCCTCCCCAGCGTCTCAGGTCAGTGTAGGGACTCCTCCATGGCCACCACCATGCCAGGGGATACTTTGGAGGCTCCTGTTTCTCAGCAGAGGCGGAGGCAGGTTCTCAGCAGAGGCGGCTGCAGGGCCTGCAGAGCCTTACTCTCCTGCCCTTTGCTTCAGTGCTGGAGTAGGAGGATGGGGTACACTGGGGGCTCTTCCACTCCAGAGTTGTTCCTGCAACTGAGGCCACCTGAGGAATTCCATGGATGCACAGGAGTGAAGTGATGTGGGACCACAGGTCCTGCAAAGCCGAGGAGGGGAAGCAGAGGACGGGCTCATAATTTAGCAGATCCTGATGCTATAGGACAAGGGGTAATGGTTTCAAACTGAAAGAGGGAAGATTCAGGCTAGATATAAGGAAGTAATCTTTTGCTATGAGAATGGTGAAACCGGCACAGGTTGCCCGGAGAGGAGGTAGAAGCCCCATCCCTGGAGACACTCCAGGCTGGGTTGGTCAGGGCTCTGAGCAACGTGATGTAGTTGAAGATGTCCCTGCTCACTGCAGGGGGTCAGACTAGATGACTTTTAAAGGTCCCTTCCATCCAAAATCATTCTATGATTCTGTAATTTGCCACTGGCCAAATGATCATAGCATGTGGTAATCTGGCCGGTGGCAAACAACAGGCTTCCACAATCCAGAAAAGAAGCCACCTGGAATCCTTCCACAGCTGCTTCCTGTGCTCGGTGGCACCTTCCTCACTTGCTTGGTGCTTTTCCCACTTTTGATCTTAGACAAATAAAAAACACCCAACAAGTAAATGACACTGTTCCCTCCCAGCCCTTCCCCACCACCTGCATCCCAGCAAGGGCTCGTAACCGCTCCTGCACCCATGTCCTTCAGGAAACCTCCACGAGGCCAAGACCGAGCTTGAGAAGGGATTTCTGCCTCTAGTCTAGGTGGACTTTGGGTGTGGTGGACCTGAGCCACTTGCCTTCTGCAGACCAGCATTGCAGGAGAGACCAAACCAAAGCAAACCCTGGCTTTTCCCCCAGCCTGCCCTCAAAGGGTTGGCTTCATCCAGATCCTAATTTTTGTCTCCTACCACTTGCCACTCCCCCAATAAAGAGCCACGTGAAGTTTATCTTGCCATCTTTCATTAAAATAAACCAATTAAGCAAGGCTCAGGAACCCCTGATCTAGGCCAGCTCGGTCAGCCGGCGTATCCGTGTTTCCAAAGCATCTTCTCGCTCTGCTTAACCCTCACATCAAAGCGAGCCGGGGAGCAGCCCCGGCCTTGGAGCGCTTCGGCAAAGTATGTCAAGAGATTTGGGGAACAGCTGATTTAATGCCAGGGAAATTAGTAACCAAATGAGTTCTTAGCCAAACGGCTCCTCTTCTTGATCTTGGGAAAAGTGATGTTTGAGTTCTCTATCTCATGGGTTTAGACTCAGGAAATGTGATTACACATCTGTCATTATTTTACTCTTCTGTGTTGATGGCTCATATTAAACAAACCACATTCCTGCATCGCTTAGTAATCTCTGCTGTTCCCTTTCTTTGCCGAGGAGACAAGTCCCAGCTTGACGTCCATATACCTGTTGATCAGAGCTGTGCTCTTAACCAACCAGCAGAGCTGTGTGGACATCAGCTGCTGGGAGCGTTCGCACCGCCGGCCTCTTTTCTCCAACTTGCTGTGACTTTGAGTCCCCTTTTTTTTCTTTACTGTCATTTGGTTGAAGAGCAGGAGGAGCTGGGTGAGACCCACAACCCGCCAAGACCCATGTGTTTCTCGGAAAGGCGCTCGAGCCTTCCCCCGTCTTCCACCGAGCAGGTAAGAACATGCGCTTTGGAGTTGGACACCAGTCAAAAAAGGGTAGGTCCTTCCAAGCGGAGTGCAATTCCCAGGGATCCTGGTGCCTCACCAGCCCAGCAGGACGTGGAGAGCCCCATGATCTGCAGCAGGATGGGCTTCCACCAGCCACTCAGGAGGAACCTGCCTTGAAGCATCACACCTCTGCAGGGACACTGAGCTTTTCTCTTGGTGGCTTTATCTTCCAGCTCTGCTGAGACAACCCCGAGCTCGCCATGGAGCTGCTGGAGGAACCCGAATCATAGATGTTCCCAACACCAGGTAGGAAAACAAGTTCTTGTTTTTAATGGCGTTGAGTTGCGGAAGGGAAAGGAAAGGTGGTGCAGATGGTGACCTGGTGCTGGAGGGGCCATCTTAGCTGGGACGTGAGGCTGCAGCGTCAACAGAGAAGCGCCTGTCCGTGTGTTACCTATTGCTTGCAAACAGTTGTAAATGCTTTCCAGCTGCTGGAAACTCAGCAGAGGATCTCAGGGCAATTGCGGTGTTATCAGGATTTGTCTTCTCCTGGTGAGGACACAGTTGGCCAAGTGTTGGCAGCCGTGCTCCTCGGGGCATTTAAACACAAGAGCTGTGCCAGGAGCATTGCGGGTCCCAGGCATGCTTGTGGAGGATGGTGCCGTCTCAGGAGAAACCCTGAGCTTTCTGCAATGCTATTCAGCTGGATCTGCTTGGTTTGCCCTCATTTCTGTTTGTGCAATCTCTGGCGGTTGCCTGAGCGAAGCCCCAAATTTCTCCCGTCCTGGCAGCTGCTGGAGGGGCAAGGGCTGGGGAGGAGGGGATGTGCTCCCCGTCCACAAGCCCACCATGTTTGCGCTGGGACTGATTTCCATGAGAGAAATGAGGCTGGAGGATCATCTCCCTGTTTTCAGCCAGGTGCTTTGGAGATGAATCCATTTGGTTGAGAATAACTCCTTTTGTTCTCCACCATGTGAGATCCCAGAGCATTTTTCTCCACTAAACCCCTACAGGAGAAGAAGGGAAAGTCCCAGTAAAAGGGGGATCAAAACAAAATGGTGATGGGCAACAGGACACCTCCTTGCCATGGGAGGGTGAGTGGAGGATCAAGGGGCCACCAGAGGATTGGCAGCTGTGCCTTGGGTTTTTTTGGCAGGCATCGCTCTGGATTGCCCAAACCATCCTGATGCTCAGACTTCCTTCTGGCCATGGCTATTGCCAGACTGGGCGTCTTGCTGAACGTGCCATTGCGGTTTCAACCCTTCCTTGAAGTCAATGAGGGATCCTCCCAGCCCAGCTGACCCATGGGGACCCCGATCCCCTGGGCGGGGGGCTCACCTGGTGGTGGGACCAGGACAAAGGACGGGGCAGCAGTGGCCATGAAGGATACCCACGGTGCAGACCTGACCCACCCTCTGCTTGTGGCTGCCCAGGAGCCAGCGCCACATTGTACTTGACCCAGGGCAAGATGAGGTCTTCCTTGAGCTCTTGGGGCATCTAGAAATATCCTGCATGAGAGAGGTGCTGTTTCTTCTGGACCAGTTTCACCCAGGGTGCCCACGGAGCCCTGGGCTGGAGGCAGTAGTGTGGTGCTGGGCGCATTGGCTCACCCGGTTTGGGGACAAGGGGTTCCAGGAGCACTTTATGGTTCACTTTATGACCTTTGCTTATTTGAAAGCGTCTGCAAGGTGCGAGGTCCACACCAATGCTGGTCAACTCCTCCAGACCTGGTGAAAAACAGGCCTGGGCACTCTCAGCAGGCAGAGCAACTGGGGAGGAACGTCTCTTTTTAAACAATTAAGAGCTTCTCCAGCTCATTTCCTTCCATGCCCTCACAGAGGAAATCAGCTTAATTAGCAGTCTTAGTGAATAATTAATTTTCTCGATTTTTTTTTTTTGATAGCTTTTTTAAAGCTATGGTGGCTTTTTTTCATAGCTGCTTCTGAGCTGCTCGGCAAATGGCACCACTGAGCAACGACCCACACCACCGTGGCTCTGCCCGTTAACCGGTGCCTGCAAACCCCCAGACCCATTTTCTCCCATATGGGGTGTGGAAAAGGTCAAAAAACAGCAGGAGAAGGGACCACTGGCATCGAGCTGTTTTCCATCCCCAGCACCCCACAGAGACAAATGCAACATCACCGATGCCCTAGCAAAACATGGACATGTGGCCTCTAAATCCTGCTGATCAACCAACTTAAAGAGAGGGGTTTGAGGCTCCCCAGCCATAAAAATCAGGTTTATTTTCGGCTTTGCCTCTCTGCTTTTAATAATAGGAGGGTCTGCTGTTGTTTAGACCTGAGCAGAGAGACTTTAATTACTACTTGTGCGCCGGGAAGGATGTAAATATGGACTCGGGGAAGCAGCGAGGTTTATTAAAGCGAAAAGGCTGTAATTGCTCTGCCCCTCCCTCTCCATCAGATTTTCCTCTCCCTCTGGTTTGGAGAGGACCGGCTGATCCAGTCGGGCTG
>NW_009709826.1:6307-13956 GCF_000703405.1 Apaloderma vittatum | reverse complement strand
CTGGCCATGGGGTGCAGGATCTCCCCGGGCTGCCTGGTGACAGGGAGGGGACACATCCAGGCAGCACCCACCCAATGGGGGGCTTCTGTCAGCCCAGCCCGCTGCAAGGAGGGAATCGCCTTGATCCAGGCAAGAAAGCACCATCGGACTCCCAGGTTTTTGGCACGGCCACTTGGAGATGTTTGAGGAGCAGGGCAAGCATTTTGGGTGGGTTTTCCTCGGGGACATCCTTCTGCAGTTAAAGAAACTCCCAGTCCAGCTATAAACAGCCTCTCTTGGATGCAAATAGTTCCATGTATTTTTTTTTTTTGAACTCATATCTTTGATTTCATTTAATAATGGATGAATTATTAAAAATATGTGCTGGCAGGGAGCCCGGGTTTTGTCAGGAGGCAAAAGACTTCGGTAACGCATTGGTTGAAAATATTTTATTTTTTTTTTAAAAAAAGAGAGCGAGAACAAATGAAAAAAAATTAAAGAAAAAAAGAAAGTAAGTTTGTGCCAAAGCTTCCAGAGGTTGGAAAAGAACAACTCGACTGCAGAACTTTTTTTCTCTGTCTATTCCTTTGTCCCTGTGCAGAGGGTGGGACTCCTCTCACCTAACTCAAACAGCACATTGTCAGCTCAGACCCCGGAGGGGTGAAGGGGGCAGATGGGAGCTGTATCCCTCCAAGGAGCCCCATCTCCTCCAAAACCTCAGGCACAGCCCCTTAGAAATGGGGGTGCGGCGAGGTGACACCCCCCCAGAGTGATGCTCCAGACCGCGTCTAAACCTGCACCCCTTTTCTTGCCACGCGCCCTCATAGTACCCCCGCAGCAGGGCAGAACCGGAGGAGCTGGGACCTTTGCCCCACGGCCGGAGCTTTTGGGGTGAAGCAATCGCACCCAGTCATCGGGCAGGAACGAGGCGAAGCTGGGGCACGCGGGAGCGGAGGGGAAGGCAGCACCTCCCCGCTGGCGTGCACCGACACGCCGGGTGGCACCAATGCTGCCGCCCCGCTGGGGTCCCCACTCAGTAAAAGCAGGCAGGGTTCAATCCATCCCTTCAGAGCCATCCCTTTGGTCATCCCGCTGGCTCTGGATGTGTTTGCTGGGTTTAGGGTCAGCGCTTGGGAAGCCCACAATGCTGGTGGCAACATCTTCTCCTCCCATGGCTGCTTTGGAGGGGGATTTCCCACCCGCCCCGCGCTTGGCTGGTTTTAAGGTGAAAACAGGGAGAGAGGGAATTGAATCCAAAAAGCCTGTCTGCTTGCTCCTGCCGGCGAATCTGGCTTAGTTTCCCTCCAGAAAAGTGATTTCTCTTCTTGCAAAGACCGTGGCACCTGCGCGAGGTGGGTCCCCACGGGGATGCTCGAGCTCCTGGCAGATCGGGGTTTGGTACCCGCAGCCTGGCCGTGTGGCTGGGGCAGGAGATGCGCCCGCGCCAGCTTTCACCCCACACTTCGCAAGTCTGACTCAGAGTGAGTCAGCCTTCTGGATTGCTCTCCTGCTGCCCCAGAGCCAACCCAGCGCATTTTATTAGTTAATTAGTTTTCATTTCCTCTTTCCTTCTCTTCCAAGCGGAGCCCTCTCCCCCTCTCTCAAAGCAGAGGCAAAGCAAACCCTCGTGCTTTGGGATGGACAAGGGGTGATGGTTTTAGACAAAAAGAGGGCAGGTTCAGGCTAGATACAAGGAATACTTTTACAATGAGGGTGGTGACCCACAGGCACAGGTTTCCCGGAGAAGTGGTAGATGTCCCATCCCTGGAAACATCCAAACTCAGGTTGGACAGGGCTCTGAGCAACCTTCTAGTTGATGTCCCTTCTGGCTGATGTCCCTTCTAGTTGATGTCCCTCCTCTCTGCAGCGGGGTTGGCCCGTGTGACACTTAAAGGTCCCTTCCAACCCAAACCACTGTATTTTTAAACAATTCTGTGTGCTCCACGGACTTCCAACCCCAGCACTCTCTCCTGAAAGCAGCACCCTTGGCTTTGGCTTCCCACAGAGACACCAGGACACCAGCTCCTGGTCCCTTTTCCATGTGGTGGATGACAGGAGGGACCCACGCTGCTCCCAGAGGGAGATCCCAGGGGCTCAGCCAGCCTTTTTCTCCCACAAAACCCACTTTTGGCCCTTCAAAGAACCCCAAGAACATTGGGTTTTAACTTGGTTTTCTGGCCATTATTTTCTGGCCCTTTTTCAAGGATGCTGGCCGAGGAGCCGGTGTGCCCCGTGACGCAGGACAGGCGCAGGCTGTTATTTTGTTGTCCCGACGAGTCATTAGCAGAGACGGACGGGTATTAAGGATTGCAGGGTTGAGGAGGAATGCTCAGTGACTTTGCAAACTGCTTGTCCCCAGGGCTGGTTTCGCTCCGTTTCCACGTTCTTCTTTGCTTTCGGAAGGTTTTATCCCTGGGGAAGTAGCCGAGCGGGGTTGTCACCCCGTACTGGGTCCCACAGATGGGGCAGGTCCCTGGCTGAGCCCTGAACATGGGCTGGCCTTGTCCTCCCTGAAAAAACCTGGGCTTCTAGCTAAAAACCTGATAAAAAAAACAGGGTGGGCTAATAAAAAAGTCTGCAACCCCACTGTGGCTGCTAGAGGAGAGGGTCTGTCCCCCATGGGGAAGGTGGTGGGGAATAGGGTGGGGATGGAAATGGACACAGAGATGGGGATGGAGATGCAGATGGGGAAGAACGGGACAGGGAAGGGGAAGAAGAAGGAGATGGAGAAAGGGAGCACCCTCCTGCCCACAGTCCTGCCGGCTCATCGAGCTCAGCTAATAAGCAGGTTTAGCTGTGCCTCAGCTTCCCCACCTGGGTGGGGAGGATTTTTCCAGCACAGAGGGTTTGCAAATGAGGCATAAGAAAGCAGACGGGAACAAGCAGGTGATTTTTATTTCCACTAAGCAATGTCATTTCATTTGGAAAATGCATGAATTTTCCTGCTGTTTCCCCTTGCCCTTTGTTCCTCCTCATCTTGTTACAGCCTACAAGAGGGGAAGAGAGACCTGCAGGAGTTGGGCAGTTTTAACAGTGCACATTAGGTCTGGGAGGTAATCAATTCCATTTCTATCTCATCTCTGCTGCAAAAAAAACACCTCAATTTCTTTGGCTTTGCTGATTAAAGTTTAATTACCTTGAATGCAAACGATTTATCAAAGGGAAACAGATCTATTTATGTTTTTTACCAAGTTCACGTGTAGCCTGGGAAGCAAAGTGTTTATCGAGGTGTTCCTCTGAGGAGGGTCTGCTCAGTGTAAGGTGAAGCATTTGGGCAGAGGCAGGGAAAAAAATACCTTTGCTTTTCCCCAAATAGCTTCCCCCCGCTGCAAAAGATCTCCCTGAGCACTTGAAAGTGTCGTGCAAGCCAATTTGACAAGTGAGTTACATTTTCCTGGTCTCTAGGTTTGCAAACCCATTGCTGGGAATTGCCCAGATTGGGGAAAAATGGAGCCTTTGCTGGTTTCCTGTGTTCTTTCTGTAAGTTCAGACGCCGGGAGATCTGATTGCAAAACCAGTCCCAGAGTGAGGGAGACAGAAGTGCAGGTGTTCACACAGCACAGCCTCTTCTTTTTTTATTTGGGGTGGTTTCATTTTTTTATCCGGCTTATCTCTCTTCAAGGTGCCTCTATGAGCCCTGAGCAAGACTTGCTGGGCAGCCAGGGCTGATGTGAACTGTCTGCTCCCCCAAAATTAAAGGGAATGGCAATGCAGGAGCTCAACTTTGAACACGAAGAAGTAGCCTGTGCTACGGAAGAGCACCTCAGCTTTGTGCACCAAAGAATTTAAAGCAGATAAAGGGCTGAGTGTTGCTGAGCAGGAGTTGTTATCACTGTGGCTTTTACTGCAAACCTGGGGGACCCCAGTGCCACAGCTGGTCCTGCCAGGGTAGGGCTTGGAAGACGGAGGAGAAAGGACCGCTCCTCACAATGCTCCCTGTTAAAACGCTTGGAAACAGAAAACAAATTAAATTATGTGCTTTTTCCTACCCTTCCACCAAAAAGCTCCCATGGGCAGCATTTCCAAAGCTGCTGGAGGACACCAGCTTGGCTATGTGCTGGTTGTCCAACTTCCCCAGCCTCTTGCATGCACGAGATGCTCGGGGGTGGCCAAACCTCCCCACTGGCCCTATCCTGGGGAACGTGGCCCCTGAAAGTGGTCCGTCCCTGGCACAAGGGTGCTGCTCCCTGGGCACAACACCCACCAAGCAGCCCCCGAGGAACCAGATGCTCCCAACAGCAGATAAAAGGGAGGGCTCCGGCTGCCTTCCTGTGGAAAGTCCCATCTCCCTCCTCACCTCCCAATCTTCTCACCTCGAGCTGTTTGCAGTCATTTTCTCCCCAATTAGCATAAGCAAAGCTAAGCTGGCTGCAAGCTCTTTTTTTGGCTGTGCTAAGCTGCCGCTCCTCTTGGTATCTGAGGCTATTTTTAATGCTCTTCCCTACTCCGCTGTGCCACCTAAAGCACTACCAGCAGTGACAAGGCCAAGTCTCGGCTGCCGGCATGGACAGACAGACGTGTCCCGGTGGTTTTTCATGATCTGGGCAGCAGCTCAGCCCTGCCTCGCAGCCATCACCCGGCGCTGGCTCAGCCCTGGAAATTGCCATGCCAGCCATCCCCTGGGCTGGTGACTCATATTGGGTGTTTGGGGAAGGATTACCTGCTTCTGCATCCCCAAACATTTGCTTTTCTAGCTCATAGCAAAAAAAAATAAAATAAAATAATAATAATCCAAGACCCAAACCACCACTGTACTTAGAAGCAGATCCAAAGGCATTAAAAAAAAAATAGTCTGCATAACATTCATAATCCATTTGCATAACGCAGAGATATTATTAATTGCCAATTAGTTTTCAAACAGGACTAATGGCAACCGGTGCAGGTAGAGCGAATGTAGCCAATCCTCTGCAACTGGAAAAACACCTGGAGCTGCGTAATTAAATGTCTTCTCCACGCTCACCCCACCCGGCTGGCCCAGGCACTGCTGCGGGAAGCTTCCCACGGGATGGGGCAGCGCTGGGATGGGATGCAGCTGGTCCCACGGATGCATTATTCTTTCCTGGTGCGGTTGGGACAGCAGGGGATGAATGTATCTCTCTCCATCACGTGCGGTGAGTGAGGCCATGTGGGTCAAGAAGGAGCAAGCACAAGCCTGGGTGCAGCTGGAGAGCTTTGAGCGATCCCTGCGGAGGGTAATTGGGGTGTCTGATGGACAGGGGCAGGAGGTGCGGTATCGGCTTAGGCTGGGTGTGAAGCCCAGAGCAAAGGAGGGCAGGCCTGGTATTTTTCATGCGACAGCTTAAGATCCAGCCCTGTCATAAACACAAACAGGGGAATGTGATAAAGCATCCGAGCCGGCTCCACAGGTAGGGTTGTTTGCAGAGCTCAGTGGTGGTGGAGTAATGCAAAAGGTCTTTTCTGCCTTGGAAACTGGTTGGATTATACCTGAAAAATAGGGATTTTTCCTTGGAAAAAACTATAGTGTAAGCATCATTTTCTCTGCCTTGTTAGGATCATTGACCGGGCTGGTGCACATCTGCAGCACCATCCCGTACCCCTGAGGAGCTGAGCTGGGGGACGAGGGTCCCAGCAACCTTGTACAGGGGAGGTGGCTCCCGTGGAGGGGAATCCAATTAAACTAACAAGGAGCAACCTAAATCACAGACCAAAAGAGATGCTGTTTCACGTAAACGTGACTGCAAACTTCAGCCTGAGCTGCAGGTTCACACCCACACCCAGTCCTTCACAGGGACACCCAGCTCCAGCCAGTGCTGCTGCCCGATGCTAGGGATACTGGGATGCTCCCACTGTTGGAATGCAAAGCTACCCATCTAAAAAGATGCCTAAAAAGAGCTTAAAAAAAAAAACTAAAAAGAGATGTTCTGCCAGCCAGAAGTGTGTGTCGAAGGGTCTGGGCAAATCAGGGGAGAGGGAGATGAAGGCTGGAGATGAAGGATGTGTCTGCACCACCTGCTCTGGGCTTTGGAGCCGGATGGGTGGGGGTGGATCAGCCGGGATGGGGGTTGTTGGGTGGGAAAACACAACAGGAGCCCCCGCCCTCTGCCCTATGTTATAGGGGACGGCACTGAGATCGTGGAGGGCAAGCAACGGGAGAGCTGAGCTCGCCCGCGGGGGTACGTACCCACAACCCGGGCGTGTTCCCAGTGGATTTTAGGAGCCTGCTCCGCTGGGTTACAAAAGCTCCAACATTTCATAGATGCACGAAGCCCGTGTCCCAGATGGGGTGCCTGAGTCCCTGTAGTGCCACTCACAACCATCAAGCAGTCCTGGGGGAGCAAACAGCTGCTTTGCCACAGCCTGGGGTGCGAAGGACAGGGGGAAAAACAGCTTAATCCTGTTTTTCTGTTATACTTTGAAAAAACATATCCAGCATGCTTTCCCTCGCCACACTGTGGCCACTGGCCCAGCTCGGTGGCTGCTTGGTGGGAGCAAACTCCCTCTGACAGTGGCCAGCCTCAGGGATGTGGTGGTGCTCTAATGTTACTGCCCTGCTTTCAGCTCCAAAGCTGAGAGCGCATCTCCAAAAAGCCAAAAAGAAGAAAAATACGCTAATCCTAAATACGCCAAGTGCTGACAAAGCAACTGGAGCCGGCAACGGTGTTGAAAGCGGCGTTTCGGTGGGGGATGAGAGTACAATTTCCTAGTTCTTTCCTAGGATGCCCCAAACATCCTTTTTCACCTTTTTTGGGCTTTGTGCACAGTCGGAGCTGCCATAATCCTCATCCCTCCCTCCAGCTCCTGGGATGGATGAGAGTCAGGGAACTGCATTGCGTGCCCCTGTGTTAATGGGTGCCAGGGCTCTGCTCTAAACCTGTATTTCCTGGGGCTTTATATCTGGATCATAAGAATTCAGACGAAGGGGAAAAAAAAAATCATATAAAAGCAGGTAGTAGCCGCAGCTGCTTTTGCTTTATTGTGCTCATATAGCTCATAAACAGCTCAAGTTTGCAACATGGACAGCACCTGGGCTGGCTTCTGCCTCTGTGGTGAGAGGAACCTGGCTGTGTGCAGCACCCCCAAAACCTCCAGAGGGTTTTTAGGGTGTCAAGAAGATGTGAGCATGCATGAGAGCAGATCGGGGTTTTGTTGATGGGACATTTGCACCGGTAACACCCTGCCTGGGGTCATGGGTCCAAATCCCCCCTCTGCCGGGCACGGAGGTGAGGACTGCAGCACCCAATGTTGGGCTGGGACCTTCAAAAAGGGGTAAGGGTGCTACCAGGATAGCGAGGGCCTGGGGAATTTTAGGCGTGGCCCAGATGGCTCCCCAAAGCCAGTTTGCTTCAATGAAACCAGAGCCTGGGCTCCCGCTGAGCACCCCAGCTTCCGCCAGCCCAGGGACCCCAAGAAAGGGATGAACGGGGGGTTTTGGGGGTCTGAAACACGAAAAAATTCCCTTCTGGAGGTGTATGACCCTAGGCTGTTGTGAAAGGCAATGCTCTGTCTGAGCCCTGCCTGCCTGCTGGGGGCCTTTGCTGGTACCTGCTCGTCAGGGCAGAATAACCATGCTAGGTGGAAATCTGGGGTTCAATCATTTGGGCACGGCGTTGGGAAAAAAGCATCCAACCATGTTTTCTTTCATTGCCTGATTAATTTGGAGCCGCTTGTGGGAGCTGGCAGGGGAAGCCCACAGCAGGATGGAGGCTGCC
>NW_009709826.1:980-6270 GCF_000703405.1 Apaloderma vittatum | reverse complement strand
TGCTGAAAATTACCCTGAAAACCAAACCAAGGGGGTTCCTGGGCTTTACAGGTGTATGTGTGTGCGCATGTATGTATATATATGTATACACACATATAGAAACGCGTGTGTACGCGCATTCCCTGCAAAAGGACCGGCCCAAAATACCACCTCGGCAAACAGACGGAAATAATGCGCCGCAGCTTCTCGACCCCTCCAGTGTGTTCGCTTGCTTGGCTTCATGAGGTCTCTCTTGAGCCCCTGATATGAATTCACAGCTAAATCAGTAAATAAGCGGATAAAGAAAGTGTTTACTGTGACAGCGATGAGATATTTTCCTTAACTTCAGGCAGTTTTCCCTCAACTTTAGACAGTTTTGAGGCTGGGCCATCTCATTTAAACTCTTTGCCTTATAGGATTGGACAGGATGATCCGAGGTCCCTTCCAACCTGGTATTCTGTGATGCTGTGGTGCTACGATTCTCTGATTCTATGATTCTACGAATCAATGATTCTCTGATACCTGCATCCGGTGCCTGAAGCCACAGGGTTTCAAGCTTTTCCTGGGTGGAGGAGCCAGATGTGGTGACATCCCACCTCTCCAGCTTCCCTCATGGGTGCTGGTGCATTTGGTGGTGACACCTCTCTGGTGACATCTCCTGGGGAACCGGTCAAGGGTGCAAACCACCGTGACTGCTTCACAGCTGGTACCCGGAGCTGGTTGATCATGCAGCCCCACAAATGGCTTTTTTCATCCCTGGAAGGCAGGGAGGGGGGCATTTGATCAAGAGCGGGGGCTCCTTGGGGTGCAGGTGGGGTGGGATAGGGCAAGGGATGGGGGAGGAAAGGTGCTGGGTGCAGTTGGGAGAAAAAAGAAGGTGGTCAGAGTGAAGGGACGGGGGGCCACGAGGACCCTGGCAACATGCCCGGGGAACTTGGCTACAGCAGTCTGGGTCCTGTGTGCCATTAGTTAAACACAACGGGATTAACGAGCTATTTGTGGGAGCCCGTTAGATAAATATTAGCCAAGCTATGGATCCTCATGAAGGCCTGCTGAGTCCATTTCTTAAAAATCAATTTACATTTGGCCAGGCGTTCACAGGATGCCAGCGGTTGCTTCAAAAAGTAGGGTATTCAAACATCCTGCCTGGCACTTCTGGAACCCTTTGTACAAGGTGGTGTAAGACCTCAGGGTGTAGGACGAGGGTTGGGGGGTGTCCCCAGCTGCTCTGGGGTCTCTGAGCACGGCGGGAGGGGGGATGCCCAGGATAAGCCCTGGTGCGAGGGGGCTCAGCTTTGCCCCTGCCCCCTCACCCGTGGTGTCCTCCTGTCCCCTCCCGCCCCAAGCAAAGCTCTGACCTTGGCTGGGGCCGCTGGGAAGCCCCAGCAGCACAAACAGCACTTTGCAGCAGTGGTAAATCATTGATAGACGGGTGATGGATACAGAGGGCCACGGCCAAGCTCCTCATCGCCTCGGGCTCCCCGGGGGGCTTCACCCCTGGGGCTGGTTTTACAAAGAATGAGGCCAGAGTTCCATTTCCCTGGGTAAAGAGGTGTCTGTCTGCACCCACAGTTACCCACCCTCCCTGGGGATATGGGTGGCATCATCCACCTTGCAAAGCAAACCCAAAACCTGCAGCAGCCACCTGCCTGCTCCAGTTGTTTTAAAGCACGCTGAGCAAAGAAGAGCATCTTGCCGGCATGCTGGGGATGGAGGTGGCGCTGAGCCCACTCTGCCCCATGTAACGGGACCTTTCGTGTCCTCCTGCACTGGCTTTGTGGCTGGTTTAAACATATTTAGGGCAAGAGCCTGATCTAACCCTCAGCTTTGGGAGTCCCTCTGGCAGAGGAAGAGCTTTGGAACATCTCCAGATCTCCAGTTCTCCCAATGTGAATGGGAGGCTGGTCCATGACCCCTCGTCCACAATCTGTTCCCAAGGTTTCTCTCCCCTTCCTTCCGCTCCTGGATCGGCTTTGCAGCGAAACCTGCAGCTTCTTAACCCCATTCTCAGAGTTCTCCTTGCCGAGAGGTGAGTTGGCTTCTGCAAGCTTGCAATCAAAACTCACTGACCAAGGATGGACCCGTTTTCCTCCCACGCCACCACGCTGTTGTGGATTCTCTGCTCTCTCGTAGCATTGGGGCTGCTGGTGAAGCCTTTGGGTGGGGAGGGGGGCCCCTCACTGGGATTTCTCTCCTGTTTCGGGGAGACAGGAGCAGCCCTGAGACATCTGCTCTTCCGTCAGATGTGATCGAAGTCAGCCGAGAGGCTCTGGAGCTCGGTGAGCAGGCGCACAGACAGGGCTAAAAATATTCCCCCGCTTCTGTGATCTTTCCTCTCTGACTGCCCCTCCCCGGCAGCCGCTGCCTTTCCTGCTTTATAACACATTTCCACGGGTTTTTCAGCAGCTCGGGCAGGCTGAGAGCAAACCCTGGGAATAACACCCAGGCCCAGAGCCCCCAAAATCCCCTTTGAGGCTCCAGAAAAGGGAATGGGGATGGAAGGGAGTGGGTGCGGGCTTTTCTACTATGGGGCTGCAGAGACGTTGAGTTTTTGCTGTGCAATGGGCTCGGGGGGGGCTGCAGCAAAGCCAGACCTGCCCCCATGGCAAGTCCCAGCCCATCTCCCTCCAGTTTTATTAATAACCTGGTACTAAAACCCAGACTGAGGTCGCAGGTCGGGTGAGGAGCTGGGGGTCCGGTGGAGGCGGGGGTGAAGCGATTCCGCCTTTCCATCCGGCCGGCCCGAGGCGCAGGTTCTAATCGCATCCGGCTGCTGCGACTCGTTGTTAAAGTGGATCCTGGGTTATGGGCAGCTGTAAATACTGTGGGGTAGATTAGCAGAATATACCGTATCAGCACTACTGGCGGAGTGGCGAGCGGGGAGGAGGGGGGGGGGGCCTCGTCGCTGGGATGCATGCTTAGATTTTCTTGATGTTTCCAGTACTTGTGTATTCAGGCTGGATTTTCTTTCTCTTTCCAGCTCCGTTTGCCTTAGACCTCATGAAATCCCTTTTTATTTTCAGCCTCATTGCCTTCCTGGGCAAAAGAGAGGGGATAGCAGGGTTAAATAGAGAAAGAGATTTGGGGTTCCAGCTCAATAACACCCCATCCCCAGCCAAAACCTGATGGCAGCACCCCTTCTGCAAGCATCCCCTGAGGTCCGGGGGTGGTTCTGCATTGCTGACATTCCTTCCTGGTGCCAACAGCTTCATGCCACCATCCCAGCACACTCGATAGGTCATCCCCCTCCTGGCCACCACCTGGGTACCAAGCTGGGGTGTCCCTGGGCTCACGCCCCCTGGAGAAGCTCCCTCTTTCTTTTTAGCAGCATCCAGGGCTGGCTCCTGCACTCCAATTATTGACTTTCCCAGTTTGTTGGCTGTTCAACTGGGATGAACTGGATGGATGGAGTTGAGGGTGTCGGGGCCCCGGCGGGGTGCACCCAGGCAAATAGCAAAGTGGGGCAGGATTGGGACAAAAACGCCACGGAGGGGTCTTGATGCAGATGTTTAATCATAAACCTCATTAAAGCAGAGGCTTGATTATATCTCTGGGTACTTCTGACCAAAAATCAGACAACATTCTCCTAAAGATCCCAAAAACCACCTCACTGGCACATGGCTCAGGTCCCTCTGTCCCGGTCGATCCCGCGGTGGGGACAGACGGATGCATCCGTCCCAGCCTGGATGGGGAGGGAGAAAGAGCTTCTTTGATAATCCCTCGTGAAATGCAAGAAATGGAGCAAGGTCCAGCTCCTTGCTGGAGTTTATAGCAACGTGCTGGCTGTTGTAGCTCCACGCAGGGGTTTCTTTATTTATTTTCTTCCCCTTATGGGCCGAGAAACAATTCCCCAGCCCAAGTGCAGCCCATTCGCAGTAGCTGGGATTTGTTTTCCTATCTGCTCCGGGGAAGAATTTCTAAATCTCAGCTGGAGCTCTGACGCTGTGCCATGCGCCACCAAGCAGCGGTGACACCCCTGTCCCCAAATGCACCCCGCAAGGCTCCCAAAAAGCCGAGCATCGCCAAGGTCCCCACACAGAGTAAATTTAAGGACATCCTAAAAATCACCCTGGGGGGGGATGCCGAGCACCGACAGCAGCATGGCACAGCCCCAGGGGATTTGCAAATGATCCCAGTAAGAGCATCTGCCCTTGGGAAAGGGAGCGGGGTGCTGGGACCCAGATGGATTTAGCTGTTACTCTGTTGCTTTGTTTATAATTTTTATCCTGCTGGCAAAATCATAGGGCAACTATGTAGGAGATAAGACAGCTCCCACGTTTGCACGAGCATCCCCACCAGTAACAATGCTGTTATTGAACTGCTGGGATGGAAGATATTAAGCTGGTGATAAAGCAGGATTGCAGTGAACTGCTGCTATTTCCCATCCTGTTAATATAAATATGTCTAGTGTGAGAAAAAATCTGTATATTTTATGTGAATGGTATTTTCAGTCAGAACCGCACAACCTTTTTTTTTTTTTAAATATGCCTAGAAATGCAATTATCCCAGTTAAACCTTGTCCAAGACACCAACTTTTTTTTTTTTAAAAAAAAAAGAGAGTTCCATTTATTATATTTTCCATCTGTGTTTCCATTCCTTGGGACTTTTGAGCAAGATTCATTCCAGAATTGTTAAAGAGAAATGTCACCGGAGTCTTTGGGGCTTTTCCTTTCATGAAGAGGAGAGGACACTGGCTAATGTCCATCTTTCCAAGCTCTCCCCACGTCCAAGCTTGGGGCAGTTCACGCCGAGCGTGGCTTTTCCCAGAGACCCTTCTCCGGCCGTTCCTCTCCCGGCATTTCTCTAAGGCTCTGGAACAGCATTAGCATACGTGCCATCCCCGTAAGTGTTTATATATCGCCTTGCTGGTATTTGAGAGCTCTTCCTGCTGCTTTATTTAGCCTCTGCGGCAAGGCAGGCGCTGTGTTATTGTACTTCTGAATTACACCAGGCCCGGGGTGGGGGGGAGGGATGGGGTGGGGGCTGCTCAGGAGGGCTCATCTTCCTCACCTACACACAAAGCGACAGGGCTGTGTCCCACTCGCGCCTTCCCCAACCCTAAAATCTTTTGTAAGTTGGACTAAACGAGCCGAACGGCAGCTCTGCCGCACGCCTGGCCACTACCTGCCTGTATTCCCACATGTCGTCCTTGGAAGGGGTGTTTCCAGAGTGAATTTTAGAGGAGGAAAAGGCATTTCTGGATGGGGTTGTGGTCCCTGCTCTGCCATGACGCTGCCCATGCCCTCGGTGGCATTTGGCACGGGCAGCTTCGCAGGGACTCGGCCCAGGGCGCTCCTTGAAAAGCTCTCCG
>NW_009709826.1:0-842 GCF_000703405.1 Apaloderma vittatum | reverse complement strand
TGCACCCGCATAATGTAATTAACCAGCACGATCTGTTGAGCTGCAAACAGATTTCAGAAATGAGTGTCAGGGTATTCGCAGCAAAGCTGCTCTTTATTTAGGTTTGGGAACAAGCGGCTGTTCTCTCCCGGAGCCTTGTAGAGACTGTGGGGGCAGAGCCGGCCTCGCGGGTCATCCCGAAAAATGCCTATAGACACTTAAAACTGAGGAATAAATAACTACACCGAAAACAATCTCACCAGATGGCACTTCTGAAGAAGGAGCAGCTCGGAGATGCTTTGCTGCTACTTCATGGTGGTGCTGCTGCTGCTGCTGTTGTTCCCATCCTGGGTCATCTATGGAGAGAGACCCATGTGTGCACTCGCTCCGTTACGGGCACTGAGGTGGTTCCTCACACAAAATGAGCCCAGCTCACCTTTGATTCAGCTCCAGGACATCAGTGGGGGCTTTAAGGGCAGCAGGATTTGGCCTTAATTCTGCTCCTGCCTCAGCCCAACTCCTAAGCACTGGTTTAAGCAGGGCTGGGGATACTGGGCTGGGCGCAGGATTGCTTGGGCTCCCCCCTCCAGGGATGCTGGAGCCCACTCGGAGGGGGAACACGAGAGTCCTTGTCCCGGGGGCTGCCCGGGTCCCCCTGGGAGGATGCTCGGCTCCTCTCCCTGGGTGTGGGGAGCTTTGGGTGCCCTCCTGGGAAACGCTCAAGACCCCCAGGGCCGGTGGTGGTGGGGATTAAACCCTTCCAGAGCGGGTTCGTGTTCCTCCAGAGGAACAAGGCACCCTCGGGACCGGGTCGGGAGGAGGGGTACCCGGTTTCTCACGCCCCCTCCGCGGCAAATGCCTCC
>NW_009709825.1:36109-52864 GCF_000703405.1 Apaloderma vittatum | reverse complement strand
GTGCTGAGGGGGGCGCAGCCCCGCGGGACGCCTCAGGGGCCGGGGGGTGTGCCCTGAGCCCCGAGCGGGAAGCCCAGGCGCGGGTGTCGCACCTCCCTTGGCCTGTGCCCGGCTTTCTGGTGATGAGGTGATTGGAAGAACCGAGAATTCCGAGTCAGTGGCCAGAGGGGCTGTCGAGCAGGTATTCGTTCGTGCAGCGCTGGGAGCACACGGGGATGTTTCCCCAGGGTGTGTTTGCCCTGGCTCTGTCTTTGTCCTGGCTGTATGCACTCACCGCATACGTACTTACTGCATTTCCCCGAAATAAGTATTGTGTCTCCTCCTAGTCTAGGAGCTGCTTACGTACGCATTTCACTTTCCATTATGCAGTCTTTATCGCCGTCTGCTGTTAGTTCTTGCTTTGACTTGTCTTTGTGGTTGGGGGCTGCCTCTGGTGGTCGATTACTTCATCACTCCTCTTCCTCTTCTGTCCTTTAGACGACCTTCTTGTTATTTGGCAGCTTTTGTAGATCAGAACCAGTTGCAGCTTGCTGCAGGCCGTAAAGTTCTGCACCAACTGTGTGAATTCGGTTCTGTTGAAGCGATTTGAATTTATGAATGTGTATGCACGAGTTCAGTTGCATTAACTGTGTTAAATGTGTGATGACACTGGGCTTTACTTGGTCTGGTACACAGCGTTTTCTAGTGGGAATGACACGGGAGGCTGGTAATGCTTCAGTTGGTGATTCACAGAGCAATACGTGTTAATATGTTCTATCTTGTTACACAGTGTTAAAACAAAATGTCATCATCATCGCAGTCATCCTCATCTTTACCTGTAGATAGCTGCACTGCTTCTTTATTGGACTTCAATCTTCAGGAAAAGGTTCCTCCTTATGCCACAGAGGCAAGTTCATTCTGTTCCTGTTAAGCTTGATTTTATGTTTTTGCTTCCTGTTGTTAACAAAATTCAGAATGGGTATTTCAAAACATACTTCCTAGCTACAGATGGAAAGTAAGTGATATTTCAAAAAATGGGTGAGTGCTGGACATAAAAATGGTACACAGAAACTAGGAAAAAATTCGTAATTTTTCTTTTCTGCTTACACAGATGGGCTAGGATAAAGGAAACGTGGTGTTTAATCTTCCAAGATGCTATTTTCCCTGGAAGTAATTAAATTCAAGGACTTAGTTTTTGACTATATAACCAAAAAAAGCTATAGAGACCTGCATTGTCTTACACATGTTAAGGTCTACCAGGAAATGTAAGCCTGTAATAAAACAAGATGCGTAAATAAATTTATAGAAAATAAAAAACTTTAGACATTTAGAGTCATTTATCTTATGGCAACCATTGGAAGCAGGGCAGTCTACATTCTGACTCTGTGAGGAGTGATCTTTTTAGTTGGGAACTTCCCAAAATCACTGCTGTGAAACGTGATATAAGTGTCTGAGCAGGATTTGACCTCCACCTTCACTGGAGGTAAACTGTTGGCCATGTCGATTAGGTGCGCTCTTTGAGCGATCACTTTGAGGGTACATCCTGTGATATCACGGACGTATAGCCATGTTACAAGTCATAAATGAGGGATTTCTTTGATCTTTAAAATTTCTCCTGACTGATTCCCCTGAAGAGCTGACTCACTTTATGTTGATATACTTGAATTAGCAAGGTCAGCGTCCTGACTGTGAGTGACACTAAACGTTACGTAATCATGAGCGCTATTTCAGAGTAAAACATATGTGCCACCTGGAGAAGCAGAACTCCTTTCACTGGTTGAGCCATATAAAAAAGGATTATCACAGAACTGCAAAAGCCATGCAAGATGGAAAATATTTTATTTCATCTAGGCAAAGAAACTTACAGTCTAGAACACCAAGAAAATATGTAAGGCATAAATATTGCACCAATGCCAATGTACATTTCTTAAATTAACATTTAGGCTTATCATTTTCTTTAATGGACGTATTGGGAAGATTTTTTGTTATGTCCTGTGCACTAAGAAAGTTCCTGCAGAGTTGGAAAGAATTTGGCTGGCTATGTGTTTTAAAACGGGACGTGGATCACAGTGAATTCCTGTTTAAAAGTAACATCATATGGAACTTGCACAGAAACCTGACAGAGTGAAGAATGTAGATTTCTTTTGAAATTAAATGTGATTTGTCGTTGCTGACTTTCTTGGCTTTCTTTTGGAAGTCGTAAAGCTAACCTTTTCTTCTTGCAAGCTAGTATCAACAAGATAGGTGTTTATTCTGAACTTTAAAAAAAATTAAAGATAATAGTGATCTTCAGTTTTTCATAGACAATGCTAGCTGTCTTATAGCATAGAGGCTTTTTGTCGATCGTTAGAAAGACAATTTCCTGAGAATGAAAAGATGGTATGAATAATTTAGGTTTCTGGTCACTTCTCAATTTTGGAAAGTCTTCTGAGCACTTCTCTTTTTGCTGATAAATTAATGGAGTCACAAAACATCATTCCTATTTTTTACTGATAACAGATGTGACTCAGTGTAGTCAGGAAAGGATAGGACTAGTCCTGAATGCATTATTTATAAGTTTGCAGTGCATGCAGAGGTAGAAACTTGACTGCAGAACTGAGGTTCATGTACTGACACTACATATAAACATGGGTTAAAAATTACAGAATATTCTGAGAAATTACATGCAGGCCAGGATAAGAAGAATGCTTTGCAAGAACTTGTAGTAAAACTTGTTGCTAGACTTTCCACCTTGAGGCAGTGGGTTTATCCTCTCACTAGTGAAGTTAAAATGCTTAGGATTTACAAACTGAAAGTCTCACAAAGTCTATTTTTTTTAAAAAAATTTACAAACTGAAAGTCTCACAAAGTCTATTTTTAAAAAAAAAATAGGAAGTTACCCCCCTCCCAAAATCAGACGTGAAAATGAGAAGTTTAGCTGAAAATACTATAGACACATAAATGCTTTTGGATTTGTAGTAACAGTCAATGTAGGCTGCTTTCTGTGATGTACAAAGGCTTCTACTATTTTACTGTGTATTTAAATAACACTTAAGTATTTATGAAAGTATTTATGATAAAGTCCTTTTAGCTAAAATAAAGAAATTAATGCATGGAATGACATGTTTTCTTCAGCTATGAAGTTCTATGCACAAAATAAACTGAATCTTTAGGTTTTAAACCACAAGCTCTAAGCAGCTTGTGAATATGCAAGCTGTTACATTCATATATTCCAAATCTGAAAATGTAGCATATTACATGTACTAAATTCAACCTTTGAAAAAATGCTAGATCAATTATAATGGAAGATTTTTTTTTTAATATTTCCTGCTTCTTTCTTGCAGTTAAGGAGTAAAAACATTGATTCTTTGATGCAGAAGTTAAATGAAAATGAAACCCAAAATACTGTAAGTAGATTGACATTTCTGTCACTTTTTGTTCTATGCTGTACATGTTCTGTGTACATGTATGTCATGGCATCATACAATTTCAAGTGACAGTGGCAAAATGGGAGCATTTGGGGTTTATCATCACAAAATGGAATCTTAGTTTTACAGCTGCAGTGTTCATAAGTGTGCATTACTGTTGCATTGTTGTGTACAGACATTAAAATAATTTCTTTTTTTTTTTCCCATGAAGAATCTCAGGAGAAAAATACTTGAAAGGGAGAAATATGTTAAAGAACTTTCGTCCAAGCTTCAGCTTGAAAAAGTGAGTAACCAGTTCGGGTGGCATGAATGTGTTCTCCCAGTGTACTAGACTCTTATTTACAAATTTTAAATTTTGAGAAAAGCAATTATTTCAGAGATCTATGAAGAAAAATGGAAAATCATGAAAGATGTTTCCCACAGAAATAACTTAAAACAATTTTAAATTTTGAGAAAAGCAATTATTTCAAAGATCTATGAAGAAAAATGGAAAATCATGGAAGATGTTTCCCACAGAAATAACTTAAAAGCATCAAGACTGTATCCAAATCTATTAGGGATACAAGTTATCCTTAACACTAATGTCCCACAATTCAGGGAGGGGCATACGTCTGTACTAAGGGCTTTTGCTCCTCATTTACAGAATTGCAGTAGTTTTGGTGAAAAAAAAATACTTAAAAAGAAGTAATACAGAGTAAACTGACCAGATGATGTTCACAGTTAGTTTCCATAGCTCTTTGAGCTCAATGTTTTTAAAGATAGTGCTGACAGCGGAGCTACTATCATCAGAGGCTGACAAGACCTGCGTTGTGGTTCAGTGTTAGTGAGGGGACAGAGTGGGTTCAGTTCAGCCTTTAAGGAGACAACGGTGTATTTTGATTTTTGTAACTCCTTGGGATTCGTTTAGAGCCATGTGTCCTGTTTAAGAATTTTTCTTTGCTTAACCAAGAGAACATATCACGTGGCTGCAGGATAAAATTAGCCAGCCAATTATCCGAGTCTGCCTTTTTTTACTGGTATCTACAGAGAACACTTGCGCGGGTACATTACAGTGCTCTTCTAGTCTATACTGATAACATGACTTCCTTCTACCCATTTTCATTATTTCTTAGTTATAATGTGACAAAGGAATCAAGCTGGAGGAAATTTCATGTAGTCGTCTGACCTCAGTTCTCATGGCAGAAGTTTCCTCTCATCTTACGATTCACGTTTTCCCCCAAAATTAGAGCTTGAATTAAATGTACTTCTAGTAGCAGGTGGTGGTCTTTGGTATTTAATGAAGATCAGTTCAGGTCTGATGAGTCAGGGCAGAACCGACAGGTGTGGCTTAGTTTTGGTCAGCCTGCCAGCTAGATGCCTTTGCTTGGCCTGGATTTCTGAGTTCATGCTTCCAGGCCTTGTTCGCTACTGAAAGAGTCAGATTAAATATGAGGCATCAGTTATACATACATTCTTTTGAGTTTATGATTTCAGTTGGATGTTAATAACATGAATAACAAGTTACTGATTATGAGTATACTTGTAGAGCATGTTTTATCTTTTCCAGCTTTTTAGAACATTCTAATGTCAGTTAGAAACTACAGCAAACTAGAAAGAATATAGATAGTGTCGTATGGCCTGTGTCTGTAAGCAGTAGATCTGTGTTTGTTTCTCTTTCTTAGGTCAATGTACAGAAAGACCATCTGTCAAGATCAGTAAAGGCAGTACAAGCTCACCTGCAATGTCAGATTCAAAGAAAAGAAGTGGAAAATGATGAATTAAAAATGAAAGTGCAGGTAAACATGTTTCAGTATATGTGGAAAAAAATGAGCAAAGCCTTACTATGGTCCAAGTTTAAGTTAGATGTGAGAATTAAATCTTGAAGCATCACTTGAAGTCAAACTCTTGGTAAAAGAAAAATCATATACAAGTAAAAATCATTAGCATTTATATTTTTGCAGTTTGCCTGACCACACTATCTTAGTTGCAGGGTGGTGGTTTTTTTTCTTCTTTTGTCAACTGACAGCTCTGCTGAAGAGAGGTTAAGCACCCATAGAAACACTTGCACTCACCGAACTGTGCTCTCTAGAAAATAGATACCGATCCTGAGGTAATCTCTGTATAGTCTATAGAAAGAGATAGGCAAGTCTGCGGCATGAGGTTCTGCTGGAAGATAAGGGTGATGAATCACCACTTCTTTGTTTTTATTGACTGTGAAGGAATCAATAAACCTCTTAATGCTGACTGAAGGAGAAACTGTTAAGAGTAATGCCTAACCTCACTTTAAGGTAGGTGGAATTGTTTGCATTTTCCACTCTAAAAAGCAAGAGGTAAATTTGGGCATTTGCATTGATTACTGGATTTAGAACAAGGTCGTGTGTCAGAGGCTGGAACTGTATGTGGCCTCAGATTTCAATATTTGAAACTTGTCAAGAACATGGGCATGAGTGAGAAAACACTGGCCAAAAAATAACGTATTTCTAATTTCCAACCTTTTTTTTACTAGCATACATCCCCTGTTAATCATATTATTTAAGGCTGTTAAAGCATCTGTAGCAACTCAGCTTCAAAAAGTCATGTATGTCCATATCTGTATAAATACCTCATGTTTTCTTCTGAATAGAAATTGCGTTCTTGTTCTACCTTGTACAGTTACAGAATACCAACAATATTTCATTAGTTAAAGTAACTTGATCTGCTACTGTATTTTCATTCAATCTTTATTTAAATGTTTTGTTTGTTTGCTATTAAGAAAGTCCTATAGTCAGTTGCTAGCTTAAATCCTGGTGATGATTTCATGAATATCTGGACAAAAGCTTTTGAAAGCTTAGCATTACCCTTATGAAATTAATTCTCAATTTGAATTTACTTCAGCCACTGAATAGTGCCAGTAGCACTTACTCTTAGTGTGATTGTGACCTCCTGCGGTTGTAACAGGGGATAACAGTTGTTTACTTATACCAGCAACTAAAGAATGTACATAGACTCAGACTTTGTTTGCTCTATTTACTGCAGGTGTTCTTCCCCCTCTAAGCCACTGCTTTGTTTATTATATATTATATGCCCTATCAGCATCTATATATGAAAACGAGTTCCTGTAAATTTAAATTTTTTATAATTTCATTTTTTGAAGTAATACTTTTCCTTTTTGTTGAGTCCCAGTACCTGGGACCACCTTTGACTTGGAAAACTATATGCATTTTGCATTGATTGCGGAAAAGTTTTGGGGCCATTAGCAGGAGCTATACTGACAAGTATCGTCTTATGTGCATAATATGTGTATGTGCTAGAACGTGGCAAATAGTATCTTGAATAAGGGTGGCACATTAATGTAGTCAGTAGGTAAATGGCGTGTCTTTCTGGTCTTCATTCATGTAGAACATAATTGTCAGACCGAGACTCAAATGTAGGAAACAAATGCATTAAATGTTCTTATAATTAGGTTTTTTATCAGTGACTTAAGACAAATTTTACACTGCTGGTCTACTTACATTGCTGTAGTTTGGCAGAAGAATAATAATAAATGGAACTTGTAGTTGTTGTTATGAAAGCGGTTGTCTACTGGTAGCTTGGTCATGTTTTTGATAAACTGTAGCACCTTAAATAATCTCATATGAGATTCATCTTGATGAAGAGTCTAGTATTGCTTTTCCTGTATATCATCATATAGTGTTTTAATGTCTGGTCTCTTTCTTTCCCTTCAATAACAAGGGATATGATGACTTTCATATTTTTCATCTACAAGTTAGAGAGGACAGCTTCCTGGATTGGAAGGAATCAGTACACTCTCTTCATCAGAGTGGTATAAAAATCTAGTTGGTCAGAAATATTAACAGCAATAGGAAACATAGTGTAATGACAGTTGTAGAATCCAGCTCTTATCTACTACATAAGTGGATATCACTAGTAGTGTCATTAAGGTGATACTCTTTTCAGAAATCAGCCACTAGGGATGATGAAACTGTTTTTACTTTACTTATTATAAATGGATTTAACATCACGCCTTCCACATTGAAATTCTGCGGTCATTTCCAAGAGCACAGAGCAATGGTTAGGTTGCTGTTTTCCCCCCTACTCCTGGCTGCTTCTGGAACACGCACTCTCTTCTCTTGTCATCTTTATAATGAGCTTTCCGACATGTATTTTCTCTTGCCTACTACTGTGCATATAGAATCACAGAATGTCAGGGGTTGGAAGGGACCTCTGAAGATCATCTAGTCCAGCCTTCATCCCAGCACACCTAACCACTACACCACAGCCTCAAGCACTAGATCTACCTTTTTTTTAAACGCCTCCAGGGTTGGTGACTCCACCACCTCCCTGGGCAGCCTGTTCCAGTGCCTCACATTTGAGATACAAAGACATTACGAAAACAGATTAAAAATGTAATTGGTATCACTCATTGTGTTATGTCACAAAATGGTCAGTAAGGTATAGAATTTGAAAAAAGTTGATGTTTGATTATGCTGCAGATTCTAGAAAAGAAAATTGCAGATTGGAAACTTCAAGTTGGTGAATACAAGCACCAGATGCTAACCTTAAAGGAAACAAGTGAGCAAAAGAATGCTGCTCTGAAAAAAGCAGTCAGGTCCCAGAAACAAAGAGCTCAACATTTTGAAGCAGCTGTGGAAAATCTAATCTTCAGAATAAGAGAACATGTGAGTGACTATGCTGTGAGCAATGTTGTGCCGTGTTGTTTTAAACTGAACAATTGGGAGACCCTCACCTGTGGAAAATACTCTTAGATGTGTTGCCGTCGTTTTGGATATGCCAGTATTAAAGATACATTTTTCCAGTTAGTATAGAATCATAGAATGTTAGGGGTTGGAAGGGACCTTGAAAGATCATCTAGTCTTGTTTGATCTTTGTGAGTAGTGGATCTTTAAGTACGTTTAGCAGAACTTTTGATGTGTTGTAGTCACACTGTTGTTTTCTGGTGTAGTTTCAAGATAGCATATGTTGGTTAATTATCAATATTTCTTGGAGGCACTTTACCTAACGTTGCGTTTCTTACTTAAGTTTTTTTTTTATTCTGAAAATATTTTGGCATAATTTTATTTCTGTACTAATCTATGTAATCTGTATGTAGTAGAGCTGTATTGGAGACTGATATTTTTCTTGTAAGAAAAGATTTTATTTTTAAATTTTGAAATATTGTTGTATTCTACAGTTGATGCGCAGTGCCAGTGTTTAACTGTGTCTCTGCCTTGAAAGTAAGTCTGTACTTGGACTTTAATTTTTTTAAATGTTGGTACTTCTGTTTATTTTGAGACAGGACAACACTTCCAATGCTTTGTTCTAGGGAGATCCAGTAAAGCCATTTTATATTAAATAACGCTTGTGTTTTGAAAAGAATTGTACAACTAGATGGCATTCCTCAGTGACATTCTTTTGTTACATAATTTGTAATTCCTGTATTCTCTAGGAAGTCAAATTGTCTGAGATAACGTCAGCTTCCGATGTCTGGAAAAACCAGCTTGATAGGGTGGTTAAAGGAAAGAGGATATTAGAAATTCAAACAGAAGATCTTAAGAAGTAAGTTAAGCTGTGGGTCCTTTTTTTTTTTTTTTTGCTTCTGTAGTCACACTGTGTTGAGACTTAGTAGTCTAGTACTGTGAAAGCTTCATTTCCTCAAACAAACAGGGAACACACTTTTCCCTGCATAGTGGCCTCATTGGCCAAATTTTCCCTTTAGCTACTGTGCTGCTTCCTCAGAACCACTTAGTTAGTAACTGACTCAACAGCTTGAGTGTTAATTCTTGTGTCTATTGCAGTACAGAAGATTCTTAGGCTTCTAGTTTCTAGTTCAGACTAATGATAGGAAAATTCTTTCAGTTCCACTTATGTCTCACTCCAGTAGAGGATAGAGAAGGGTTCCTCACAGATGTGCATTTGCACAGTTTATTCTTGTAAGGAAAAACAACACAAAATTGTCCAACCTTATTCAAACTATGCAACCAAATATTAATGGACATGAAGGATACATTGCTTTCTTTGGCAGTGACAAATACCCTTTTGCCTTTTCTGTTGGTAGAAATATGGACTCAAACAAGCAGAAGAAACTGGTAGGTGCCTTTATGCTAGGTCTAAGGCAGAATGTTTATTTTCCGAAGAACTTGATTGATTCTGAAATATTTAACAGCTCAGATTAAATAGGCTTGACTGTTTTGTTTTTGTTTCAGAAAATCTGCCATTTCTGAAAATGTTGTCAGCATATTTTAAAATGTAACAGGAGTGCAGGTACTTAGTGTCAGTCCAGAAATCTGTCTAGCCCACTGTCAGTCCAGTGTAGATAAGGAGACATCTAGGAAAGAATAAGAAAAGGGAAACATCTATGATACTTCACTTGAGAACTCATTCTGCTTCAAGCTGTTTTTGTCTGGTTTTGTTTTACTAAAAATCTCAGTCTTTTCTTGAAATGCACCTTTCTAACAAGACTTGTTCTACTAGGCAGCGTATGACTAAACAGCAGAACAAATTGTATTGTTTAACTTCATTAACATGAAAAGCAAGTGGTGAGGGATAGCACGATTTGTTGCTTTTAGTAATGGAAAGTGCCATTCCTAAACTGGCTGTGGAATGCGCTTGGTAGGACATTATCTTATAGAACCTATAAATTCAGTATAATTCCATTTTGTAGAGTATATGTATGCATAGTTGTGTTGGAAGTATGCTTGCGTGTTCTAGATAGTGAATATATTTAACTGAACTAGAACCTTTTCTTTGGTGTACCACCTTTTTTTGGATAGTTTCTTATTTCAATAGATACTGCTGTCTTGGAATGCTTTATTGTATTCTCTAATTATTTTTTTTTAGTTAGTAAATAAGAACAATGAAGGAGTATGTGTTAAGATACAATTTAATTTGCATAGTGAGAGTTTTGGTAGCATTTTATATTATGCAAAAGTTCTTGCCTGTCTGACAAGGCAGATCACAAGCCTTTGGGAAGACCTGAAAAGAAAGGAGGAATGGAGAAGAAACTGGGATGAGGAAATTCTTGGACAGCTAAATTCTGTTAACTCTGAAAATGAAAAGATTTACCTTGAAAATGAACAATTAAAGGTGAGATAATTTTAAATCTTCGTCGAATGGCTCTGCATTTATGGTATATTAATGAACTAACCACATTAATTCCCTTTGGGCTTTTGGTCTAGAGGTCCCAAACCTGCAGAATAAATTTTGCCATCCATGTTTTTTACAGCAAGTGAAAATGAGAAATTGGCAGTTTATTGGTGGAAATCTATGGGAAAGCTAGGAATAGGGTTGTCTCATCATCTATCTGCTTAACCAGGATACCATTTATTTTACTGTCAGTAGCTATAAAATTGCTAGAAATTATTCTTTCATGTTTGTAAAACTTTCTTTCAAATTAAAGAACAGAGTTTAGCTCAATTATTAATTTAAATTTTAAAAGGGTTTAAAGGTTTTATATTTTATGTATCCTCCAAAGTAAATGTTCTCATGAGCTGGCAAATGCACTGTGGGCTGTTGTTTTTGTTTGACAGGATAAATAGCTATGGCACTATTTTCTAAGGCCTGCAAGTCACTTGCTTGAAATATCATATTGTATATTATGCTATTTTAATAACACTTACAATTTTTATGTTTTCCATGCTTTAACCAAGGCTTCCCTTGCTACACTGGAAAACAGTACTGTTTCTGTTGAAAAAGAGCTGCTAAATCTTCAAGAAACGGCAAAGCTGCAGGAAAATCTCGTTGAACAGTATAAAAATCAGGTGACTCGCATGTCTGAAATGTTCAAGTATGGTTTTTAAATTTGTAAACAGTTTTGAGGAAATGATAAAGGTCTTGTTTGTAATAAACCAGATTTATTATGGTGATTTTAATACTGTCGTAACATTAGGCCTGATAGAAGAGAGTGCCGTTACAAACCATATCCAGAAATAGTCTCCACACGATTCCGAGTACGTGTAATCCTCACTGAATTGTGGGAAGCCTGGTTGCAGCTAGCTCATTGCATGCTTGCTTAGAAGAGATTTGTGTTGTAAGAAGTGAGTTGGCAACCCAATAATCTATATTTAAAAAGTAAAATTTGAGTCTGATGTCTTTAGTGGACATAGCCAACAGTGTTTTACCTCTCCTTGGTTGTATCTGTTTCTGCAGTCCTAAGAACAGTAAACTAGGATTCAAGTTCTACGGCGGGAGTCTTTCTATTTAAATTGGGTAGCTTCACATTGAAAATACAAACAAAACATATAAATCAGGTTTAATATGGGCTTTTTATCAGTTCCTCTTTTTATGTATTTGATTTTATTCACAGAGAAGAAATTGTAGAACATTGATTCAAAGTTGTGTATATTTCTGCTGTAGTATAGACATCATTTCACTGACCGTCTTCACTGAAATCTTTTAAAAATCATTGACAAGAGAAAAGACATGATAAAAAATCTAAGTACGACTAGTATGCCTTGTTTGTGGAACGCATCACCACAATTAAAGTCGTTGCCAGCTTCAGGACAGATGTAGTTCTGGGGCACAGGCAGCCTTCAGCAGTGAGCAGGCCCAAAGTCCCTGGCTCACAGCTGTGGGGACTCCGGATGGGAGCTCTCCGTGATTCTTGGTATCTGGGAAGAGAAGGGCGAGTCATGCTGGCTGCTTCTGTGCCACAACTGGAACTCATTCTCCATTGTTGGAAACAAAATGTTGGTATCAGAGTGTTCTTGGCCTGGTTACTCTCTTCTATTTGTTATGATGAGTCGGATAATGAAAGTAAGTGGCTTCAGATAGTGACAAAAGTTGAGATTCTATTTAGAAATCAAAGGTTTTCTCTTATGCTTCGTACTAGTGATTCTACCTTTTCTATATTTAAAAGAAACACCTTGCAAATGTATGTGAAAAAATATATGTTGTCCTAGGTACAAGAATTACAAACAGCAGTAGAAGAATTGAAATCCAGATCTGAAACAGTCTTAAGTGAAAACAAAATAGTAACAGAAGGGCAATGCTTAGAAGTACACAAGGTAAGTTTTGCAGTAATAAAGCACATTTCCAAGCGTTTCTGTAGGGCATTGATCTTTCCTACGTTGTGATCTACTTACTAGAAGACACAAAGTACTGTCTCTTTTCTTTTTCCACGTATAAAATTTATTTTTTAATTCACTGAATATTTTACGAAGTCTTACTTGTGAGCTGGTGGTTTTTTTGGATACTACACAGTTGCAAACAAGTGAGAAACGGTTCTTAGAGTAAAGGTTAATGAGTTGGGCTGCTATTTTAGAATTCAAGAATTCTCTTAAAATGTGATTTTGTTGTTGATTATTTTAAAGCTAGATCTCTAGACAGAACAGCTGTGAGGAAAGCAAACTTACTGTAAGACTGCTTTGCTTGTTTTAACTGGCAGCTAAAACTGAGAATCCACACTGAGATGAGTTTTAAATTTTTCAGCAGATGGAGCTGAATACTTGAACATAGCACATTCTTAAGCATCAGAAAACAATACAAAAATTGGTACAAAAATCAATTTCCTCAATTCCACATCTTGTCAAAATACATGGTCTTTTTAGTGATAAAATGAAGCAGGGACAAGTTTTGCATTGCCTGCAGTGTTCTTTTTTAGACAGCAGAATTAGTCCTCATCAGAAGAGCCTCTTAGATGTTCAATTTATTTCATACGAACTTTATTTTTCCATGTTTGAGTTGTAGAATGGAGAAACAAAATTCTTATCCCACAAATTATATTTTATGGCTCTGTGTGTGGCTTCAGATGACATTAGGTATTGCCCTCTTTTCAAACTGCAATAGTTGTATGTTCAAAATTTTTCCCGTAGGTTATTTAGTGTGTCTATATGCTATCTCACAAAATACATTGCAATGAAAATAAGATACAAGTGGAATATTGTATTATGAACTGCTAACACTTGCGTAATTTTGTAAATGTTCCTTATGAACGTTACTGAATGAAATACAGTCAGAGATGGAAGTTTCTCCAATGGTGAACCTGTGACTTTGTCAGTATTTTCTAAAAGAGGTGATATTATGCAACTTGTGTAGAATTTCAGATTTATTACTCATGTGAACACCATTAAGTATTACAACAATTAATTTATGGTTTTATACTTACGTTTTTCTCCTTTGATGCTATTATGCAGGTGAGGGACAAAATAGAGCCTGAGTTAAAGGAGTTAGAACATGTTTGTGACTTGCTGAAAGCAGCTGAGAAAAAGCAGCACGAGTATCAGGAAAAGCTTATGTCCTGGGAAACGATCCATGCACAGAAGTGCAAAACCCGTAGGGAGCTGCAGCTTCAGTGCTTAGAATATAGTGATTTTTAAAGATAAATGAGAAATATTTAGAAGAACCTATCTGGAACATTTTTTTACCATTAGTGTGTGTGACAGTTGCGTGGTTTCCTTTGTTATTTGCTTCATAAATCAAAAGCTTCTTCTGTAAGTATAAAACCATTGCCAAGTGTATTTATGTGAATCCAGTATGTGACAAGACCAGTTACTTTTAAATGCTGTATCTTTTAAGCGAGTATATTCTTGATCGCTTTGAACACTTATGTCCTGATGTGTGTTTCAGAATTCTTCCCTGGAAATAAATGTGCAAGTCTAGTTATTGTTTGTATCTAGTGGAATAATTTCATTGCACATTAGGTTTTGTTTTAATGTCTAATTTATAAACCGGACAATATTTGCTCAGATAAATAGTCATAAATTATGTTGTTGATGACGTGTATCTTTAACATTTCAATGATTACATTGCATTGGTTGATAAAATATTAAAAAATATATGCTTTAATAGGATCATTTCTATTTTTAGCAGAATTTTAGCTCTACTGCTTGTGTTTTCTCTGAATATGAATATTCCTCAGCTTTGTTTTTTCTGTGACACCCGTCTCAATGTCAGCCCTAAGTTTTGGGCTTTGTGGTGTTGTTCTCTTTTCTCTCTTTTTTAAAAAATGTGCTTTTGAGTTAGAATATTCTGCTAGGATAGATGACAACGGTGTTTGAATCAGTAAGTTTGCAAAGAGATTTAATCTTCCTGTGTCAGTAGGAAAACTTTACCTGAAACACAATTAGTCTCAGTGTTCCTGTAGACTTTATATGCTTATTAAAATATAGCTCTTGATTTAGTTTTAAATTTCTTGTTGAGATGATTATTATAGCATCAAATTTTGTGTTTGTTTGTATAATTTTAACTCTTTCCTGGAATACTCATAAGCTCATAAATCCCATCTTTGCTTACCAAAGTACTTAAGCAAAAATTAATTTTGTGGTACATATATAAAATGATATATGTAATTTTAATTAAGTACATGTTTTCCTGAATAAATGCAAAAAAGTTCTCTTAAGTATAGTGATGTTCAGGAATATAATCACCAGTTAATTTCAGCATTAAATCTTAGTGACATTCTTTAGGATTCTGACCCTCAATCCTATGACCAAAATTTAGGAAAATTCCTTCTGAAATAACTGGACCATATGCAGAAACCCTCTTCTGTGTTCAGCTGGACCCAGCCCCGAGTCTGCCACCCTTCTGCTGAAGGTTTCTGCTGGTACCAAGCCGCTGGCTGGGCTGCCTGTGGTTTACCTGAGCAGAATCAGCCAGGTTAGCTCAAGTTACTGAGTGGAACTGCTCGGGGTAGCCTGCTGAGGGCTGGAGGTTGTCCCTTCAAGAACGACGCCAGCCGGCTGCTGCTGTGGCTGTTCGTTACTCATTGGCTGTGGATGGGTGCTAGCAAGAGCAATAGTCTCACCACTACTGTCAAGAGATTTGAAAGACAACGTAGGAGTTTGTCAGTCTGGCTGCTGGGCAGGGGAAGACAGTTTGGCTTCTTGCTTTCTTCAGATTCTTCTGCGGATATACCTCTTTTTATGAAGTTCCTTGTCTTTTTTGATGTTCTCTACTTTCTGAAATTCTTTGCCAGTGCTACACTGTTATTCTGTGATAACTGCATGTAGATGTGGTATTATTTTTATACTTCCCTCACACTACAGTCACAGGAACTAATTTTTGCTGGAATCTAAAGCTTAAGAGTCAAAGTTCACAAGGAAATACACTCAGCCAACTCTGAATACACACAGCTGCATGAGCAGCATATGGGGTTTGTTAGGACTTCACTCTTTCAGTCTTAAAACACTCACTCAAAAGTTCGGTGTGCTACCGTGCTGCATTTTGTTTGTTTTAAATACAAGATAATGTTTACTTGGGTATAATATAGTAACTGAAATAATTGAAATTACAGTTAGATTGATTGGATTTTAACAGGCAAGCTTGCTTTACTCTCTAATACCCTGTATGTAGATCTCTTCAACTAGAAACGAATTGTCCTTTTCACTGGAGGAAGACAGTGTAACTGCCATTGGCAGTTATTCCTTAGAAGAAGAAAACTGGAACATTCAGAAGAAATACGAAGATCTTAAAAGGTAACTTTAAAAAAAATCTGACTGCAATAAATTCCTATGCTTTTCTGATATTGTGAATTATAATCGATTAATCTGTTTTGCATAAAGGCAATTAGAAAAAAAGGAATTACAAAATGAAGAACTTGCTTGTCGGCTCAGAAAAGAAGATGAGAGTCTTCAGTGCAGCACATTGCAGCTTGAATTGAAAATTGCAGAATATAATGGATTAACTAGACAACTGGAATCTGCTTTGGAAGAAGGGAGAAGAATGGTATTGATGATTTAATACATCTCTTAATCTTGTTTGCCATTTTCTAGTTAAAACATGTTCTTGAGAAGAAAAGATGGGATAAGAGTGTTTTGCACATAAGGAGCAATACTAAAATGTTACTGAGAGTTTCTGCATGTTTAAATTTCGATTTCACCATTCAACTTTGTAGAATTCTAATTCTATTGAAATTAATGACAAAGTTCAGTGGACCAGCATTTCTCTATCATTTATTTGGTGGCAAATTAAAATGCTTAAACTACCTAATATTAAATCCCACACATATGGCAAAAAAAGTTTCTGAGGAAAAGCTTAATCTTGCCTTTTTCTTATTTTCTTTGGAATAGGCAGCCGGCAAGAACTTCAGTGTTGAAATTCTTCTCATTTGAGAGGAAAGCTTTGCACACTTTGAATATTAAGCAGATTTGTCATTTGTGGAAAGGATGCAAACAGTAAATTAAATGGAAGAGAAAATGGAGAAATTTAGATTGCAGTGAACTGTATTAATCAGGAAATCTGTCGCGGGTTAGGGCTTGGCCGGCCACTAACGTGGACAGATTCTCTCTAACCCCCTCTTCCCCCTCAAAAACGGGAAGGAAAAGGGAATGAGGCAGAGAGACTTACAGGTTAGAAAAGAAAAACTAGAACAGCTTTAATGAAACAATAATGGATATAATAGTGAAATGATAAAAATTATAGAAATAAAGAACTATTTACAACTATATATATATTAGCCTGATATCGAACTCAACTC
>NW_009709825.1:0-35834 GCF_000703405.1 Apaloderma vittatum | reverse complement strand
TGACCCCCCTTTACTACCCGGCACCCCCAGCGTGGCACACAAGAGCCAGCAGTGGCCTTGGTCACTGTAGGAATAAGTATCAGCAAGAGCCTGTCTGCATCCCAGTCCCAGGCAGTAACTGTAAACATCAGGTGTTATCACTGCCAGTAGCAGGCACTGTCTGCAAAAACATGCTGCTGACTTCAGAAAGTGCAGCCTTTTAGAAGGAACTAAAACTGAAAAGTAAAAATCACTAAACAGGACTAGGTTTTTAGCTAAACCCAGAACAATGAAGTTGTAAGTTTATCACAGATTAATCATGTTGAAATAAACTATCTGAATTTTCTCAATACTGTCTGAAGATATTTATTTGGATTTGTAGAAAATAACTATTTTGGCTTAATTTACAAATGAGTTACAAAAGTGTCTCCCTCCCAGTTTTTTTTTCCCATATTGAAACTTTCAAATTTAGCCAGAATATTTCCCAGATACCTTTAATTTCAGTGCATGGGAAAGAACTAAAGTATTAGACGATGAAATACGAAATAGAGCTGTTAATGCTAAGGTATAAGAAAAGAATTTGGTTTGGGCTTTAAGTGAAAGTAAATGTACATCATTTCTCTCTCATTACTATTATAGGTAGCTGAAGAACTGGAAAAAATGTCATACAGAGAACAAGTCCTTCAGGCAAAAATGCTCATTCTTGAAACTGAAGTGAGAGAGGGGCAAAAAAAGAAAAAACAACTCCTCTGCATATTTCACCATGTGAGTAAGTAATACTATTTATGACTTAAGAAATTACTTGCCACGTTACCGTTTACAGTAAAAGTTCCTTTTAGCAAAAAACATACTGCTAGTACAATTGATACACACTTTTGGGAATAGCAAATTAATTTTACTTGAAAGTACACTTTGTATATTGACATTTCTAATGGACTTAGCAGGTGTTCAGTCTAACTGAATCCATAATCATGTAGTGGTATCACTCTTTTTTCTTTTCCTTCCCTGAGTTGATTACAAGAATCTAATCTTACTGTAATTTATGACAAGCTTTCAGCTTATATACCATTATTATATATATAAGTAGTTAGTAACAAAACTAATACTCTGATTTTTCAGTGTTAAGCCTTTAAATGCCCAGGATCAGTCACCTAGACTTTCAGAAATAGTGTTCTTTGTTCTGACTTGAAGCATTCAAGATAAAAATCAAACCAACTTAAATGCAAACTCTATTCAAGGTTTATGTAAGGCATCAGAGATATGGTTCTGATTTCAGTATACTTCAATTAGTTTCTGTCTATAGCAAGTGTAAATTAATGTCTGCATTTACCATAAAACAAAGGTGTTCTTATACAAAATTAGATATTGGCTAGTGTTTTATTCTACTGAAAATGTTTTTTTCATAGGAATTTCTTCCTATGTTAAAAGAAAATAAAATAAGGCAAAATTGACAGGTATGTTTTCAAATTATTTCTATTTGAAGCTTGCAGTTAAAATATAAATGTGAAAGATACATATGTCTGAGAGAAGAACTGTTCTAAATTATTTAATGGCTTTTTATTCAAATACATTTACATATAGCTGACAATGTGTTATGGAAAATAGTAAGATGTTCTTATTTCTGTTGTTGTGAAACTGGAAACAAAATAGGACTGTGAAGGTAACTTTGTTCAATTATTCATTCTAATTTGTTTATTTTTGTCTGTGTCTGGATTTAAATCTGGCGACAATAATTCCATTTAATAAACAGAATTTATATTAACCAACTAGCATCTGAAATCTGTAACAGACATGAAAGGAAATACCTGGATATCTGTAGTAGATGCATAACAAATTACCTGTGGTGTGCATCAGGTATGGAACTAATGAGCAGATGTTATTGCTATCAATCCTCTTTTTCATATAAGGAACTATAGACATAAAAAGTCATGTTGCACCACAGATCAATAGCAGATGTTTCCTTGAAAAATGAACATGAGGGAGAGTGTAAAGTCTGTAAAGATTGTAAGATGCTAGGAATCTTTCATGATAAAAATTCAGAAGGTTAATTTTTTACATTCCCAGTCTTTCATTTTCTTCTTATTATAAGCGTATTCAACCATGTTCAGTTTGGTCCTGACTGAACATAAATAAAGCTTTTTTGAGGACTTTTTGGGAACCTTCAGTTTTGTGGAGCCTCTGCAATCTTTTACGGGTAAGGCTTATAAAATTGAGGTACTAGTTGTCTTACGTTAGTGTTTTCATTTTAATTTTACTTCTAAGTTGTGCTTTATTTCTCGTTTTTCTTTAGGATGAAAAGCACCATGAAGTATGTTTGAAAGAGCTGGAAAACAGCCTACAGAGGTCAGAGAACAAGAACCAGAGCATCCAGAATTATGTGCAGTTTTTGAAAGCTTCATACATAACAATGTTTGGCTGAATTATTTTGAAATTTCTTTTTATTATTAAATAGATTAAGATTTGACTCTAACTCCTGTTGGAGGCAAGGCTGTTGAGGCCTTGTAGTATTTTACCGGACTGAATACTATAATGTTAGTTCTTCTGTAGGAAATCTTCTGTTGTGGGCAGGGAAAAGCAGGGCAATCACTACTGTATATCCTACTGGCTGGTCACATATGGAAAATTTACCTGATATCACTGGTTTAAAGAGTCGTGTTATTCATGGAACAGAAGGGA
The DNA here is from genome assembly GCF_000703405.1 of Apaloderma vittatum. Lineage (NCBI taxonomy): Eukaryota > Metazoa > Chordata > Aves > Trogoniformes > Trogonidae > Apaloderma > Apaloderma vittatum. The sequence goes on along the minus strand of NW_009709825.1, from coordinate 33,179 downwards.
CAAGGCAGACTGCGTGACAGTAGTGGCAGGTGTGTGAGTGTGGGGTATGCACACAAAGTTGTAAAGCAGTCTGTGAATTTACCACGTGCTAGGTGATACGGATTTATATGCATCCTTTGAAAGCCCATGGTAAGTGCAGGTGATCACGGATTGCCTTTCAGTTTGTGTAGGGGAAGACAACACCCATGGACTGGTTGCACAGTAATGTGTATATTTTAATTATTAATAATGACATAATTTTTATCAGTCATTGTACTTCTGTTACTGTTGAAATCTAGTTACTCACGAGGTAATGATATCTACCTTATGAAGACAATCAGAAATTAGAGAGCACTGGGTTTCCTTCCTCTCTTTTCTCTGTACCTTATGCTACTGCAGTGCATGAGGCAGTTGCCACCACAAGGCTGTCCCATCCAGCCTTTTTTTCCTGTATCCCGTTATGATCAGGCCTATGCTACAGTAATGTTGTACTTCCCTACTTGTATGTGTAATTTAGGTACAGATACAGTTTAAGCTCTGAATGTGTTGATAGACCCGTTCCCAGGGACACGGCGCCAGCAGGGTATTTAAGAATTTGTCTGTGTCTGAGTACAAGAGCTGCTGCTCCCTGAGTGAGTGGCTCACGCTTCGGGCTAAATATTCGGCTGACACAGGGCTAATAAAAAGAACAATTCCGACTGAGAAAGTAGTTGCTTTTAAAGATATATACTGTGATAAGTTATTTGAAACATAGTACATTCAGATAAATATATGTCATTTAGAATGTGTATTTAAATAATACATATATTTTTGACTGAAAACATTAAGTCAGTTCATGCACGGACTACACCTGTTTGTTAAACAGCATGGTTTTTTGTTAGTTATAGTGCGTAGAATGTTGGTGTGTTTGGGTGTTTTTGTAAGTGCTTATCCATCCTAACATGATTTGCTTATGTGCACTTTTTTAAAAATGGAATTATCATTTATTATATATGATATACTAATACTTCTCTTAGATTTGGGGTTTATTTTGCATTAAACACACTTGCAACCATATTTTTATTCATTTAGTTCTGCTTGTGCTATCATAGAATGTCAAAATGTTTTTGAAAGTCCTCGTGCATGAAGGAAAGCACCCAGAAATAAAGTGTTGAATCCAGTCCATGACTGGTTTTTAAAAGGTCAAAAAGGAAAATGATATTCTTTTCATTGATAAATAATACAAAGATATACAGTAACTTGATTTCAGCCTGTCTCCTGCTATTCAGGAAATTAGATTTTTTTTCTTTATTTTTTTCTTCCTGTGTCATTTGAAGTGATGATAGTAATAATAATACTGTTTAATAATAATAATATTTAATAATAATAATACTGACTTATAAACAGGCCATTTTTGTTTGAGTGACAGATAGGATCAAATACCTAATTAATGTATTGTAATACTTTTATGGCAGATTAATCTACTTCATTTCAAAGTGAAAGGGAGAAGACTTTTTTATGTGTAGAGAGTCTGCTGCCATCTTGCCTCCCTTTTATGGCAGAATAAACGGCATTTTGTTGGCTGTAAAACTGCCTTCCAGTTTATCAGCAACATAAATATTTCATATGCCACTCTTCCTTTCAGTGGCACTACTAAAAATTGAAACTAGATCTCATTGGTTAAGCTTCACGTGCTTTTCATCCAGTTCAATCTTTCAAAAAAATCTTCAATAACATTTAATTTCTAGAGTAGCTGTTGCGCATTCAACAACCATCTCCAGATCTCCCACCAACGTCTCAGGCCGAGCCCTTGTTCATTATCACCGTGACCACGTTCCTATTCTTAGCACAGTTTCTCTTTTGCAGAGCGGCAGCTTGCTCGGCTGTGGCAGCAGTCCACTTACTAATTTACAGCTCCACCCACTAAATGCCGCTGTGAATTATAAACTACCCAAGTAAACCGTGTATTTTTAACAGCCTCAATTTTACCGTCATGCCTGCTTATGAAAGTCAAAGACATCTTTGAATTGCAAAAATGCTATGTTGACGTTTCACGTTATTCCCAGGACATTTGCTGTTCCTCCACAGTAAGACTCCCTCCTCCTTTCTCTGCTTGAGAAAATCGGTATATTAATATGCTGCAAAACGCAAAGTGTTTTGTATCAACATTTCATTCTTTTTCTAGTGCGAAAAACCTTGAGAAATCTGAAAAAAGAGGCCAACCTAGAAGCTTTCAAGGCTTTGTGCAGATCCTTTGCTAAAGTGCAGGCAAACTAGTTCTGTCCTAGGTTTTCTGTCCAAGGCTTTATTTACAATTTGTTTCTGAATTTCCTCCTATGCAGTAGAATATTAGGTACTAGTAGAATATGAGGTGCTTTATGAACCACAAAAAACATGCTAATGCCACTGTTTAGTTGTTGGACTTTTTAAAATTGTGTTGTGTTGTAACAGGGATGACATTTGAATTTGCTGTAGCAAATTTCACCCACAGTCTAGCAGCCGTTTACGTGGACTTACTGGACCTACTTGAAGCATGGAGTTAGCCTGGTTGAGACAGCTAGTGATTTAGAAGCCAACTTTTTTTCTTACAGATTACTTTGTAGAGACAAACAATGTACTTCATAGGTTGCCATGATTGATAATAGTTTGATAATCAACACAATTATATTATGTAAATCATAAAATCTACTTCATGTCTGCAGTACTCCATCAAAGCTGTGTAGTATACTGAGTTTTAAGTAGTGCCAATTTATTTATCTCTGTAGATGGCAGCCTGCTATTGATAGGAACAGTCAAGAGGGAGGAAAATGCCTTTAAATAATATAAAATTAGGTGTTGCCGAATGGTCTGGTTTATCTTGTTAAGAATGTTAATGATAAATATATTTTTTAAAATCCAGTCTCTTTCCATTTCAAATACATTTCCTACTTTTATTAAGTCAATAAAACAATTATGGTTTAGGAGAAATTTCACACGGGTATTTCTGAAGAGATATAATCCTATAGTGTCTCTGTAGAGAAAAATTGAGTTCAAGTTCTATAAATGGAGAGTTCAAATATTGTTCTGACCTTCACTAATGACATTCCAACTCTTAGTAATCCAATACAGTTATACTCGAGCATTAACATATTTTGTGAAGCATATGTGATTCAGAAAAAGACATTTAAACACTTGTTTGCATTGAGATTTCCCCAGACCGAAGCATTCAGAGGTGGTAGTATGCTGATATAATAATGGAGGGGAAATGCGGTTGTCTTCTAATGGCGTGTTTCTAGTAGATCCATCATCCCAAGATCTGAAACAAAAATAAGCTCCCCAGAATCAAGTAATTCCCAGAAATAAAATTCCCATGTTGTTTTGTGGGTGACATCCTTTGAATCCTGCTAGGTACTGCTTGTTGATAGCATTCTTGGCATGGTTCCACTCCTGAATTTAGTGTGCTTAAGCAATACTCACATCTGCTGGGGGCACTGGGAGCAGTGGTATCAACTGCAGTTCCTGTTTTTTTATAAAATACTGCTTGCTAGGGTTCAGCTCTTTTGGCTTTCATTGCCAAACTAATGTCTGGAAACAGGATGACTTTATGATTTTTATATAATTAGTCTTCTTTCTTTCCAGCAGCCTAATCACTTCTCAGTTCTTGGCATCATACGTGGCTTTGAATGGTGAATATCAACAATTTCCCTTGTGTCTTCTTGCTATATTTAATGAACTAAAATTCTATGTTAAAATAAGAACTTTGATCCATCCATCCAGTTCTGTGCCTTTTGTAGCACTTTTTAGTATCACATAATGGAAAAAAAAAAGTGGTTCGCTCCGTGAAGGTGTCTTTTGTGAAGGCACATATATTTGAACAGTCAGAGAAAGTATGGAAACTTCCAAGTGCCCAAGCACCCAGTTCTTCACAAGCTCTCTGCTCATCCTTGCTCATGGTGCTCTAATTGTTCTAACCACTCTCCACAGCTTCTAAAGGACACCTTGGTGATTTGGTTGTCCTATCTTTGAATTATATTAAAACTCTTGAAGTTACTTCCTTCCTTCAAACTATTTTTTTTTTCTCTAGGCAGTAACAAGCACATTTTTTAATAATTTTCTAAAACTAATTTTGGAAGTCAGATCAGAGTTGCATTACCTTTGCACACATCAGAGTCTAATGCCCAAGTTTTCTATTCACTGCAGCTGCAACACACTAAGTGAAGATGTAATTGAGCCCCAAGACTTGCTCGCTTCCGTAATCCCAGGGCTTATATGACTGCAGTCAAGATTTTGTCTTGAATAGCCAGTTTTTTTCCTTACAAATGACACATTTCAGTAGCACCTGTAATTTGGTCAATGAAGTACTGGAAACAAGACAATCATGCCAAAAATACCTCAGTGTGATCTCAGCAATTATTTGGTGCTGATTTTATCTGTTTGCATCTAGCACAAGTAGCCCAAATCTTAGAGAAAGACTTTAACAGCAACTTCCCTCTTCACATACTCTCTACAAATCTTACTTATTCAAAACCATCCTAAATTTGCTGGGTTTTTCCTTTTTTTGGCAAAAAAAATATGTTTTAAAATCTTACAGTTACTACTCTCATAGTATCATTTGCTTAAACAGGGGAAATGTGTCTTTTACTGTAACTATTACCTCCTGGATAAATATTGGTTTGTAGTAGTGAACCTCATACTTCATTTTGCGCGTCAGACTTCAGTTCCCAGAGTATGAATACATACATCTAAGAATGGTACACGTAGATGAATTATTTAAAGGTTATATCCGAGGTTACCAGATTTGATGCCAGATTTTAGTGATTTAACATCCCCTTTGCTCCGGGATATATAAACTGAGCACTTCCCATAGGAGATCATAATGAAGACTCATATACAGTTGCAAAGTTGTGTGAAAGAGCATATGGATTACAGAAATCCTTCCAAGGTGAATGCCCAAGCAGTTTGTTTTGGATGAATGGCTAGATGTGGGATGAATAGCTTTTGAGTACAATGTCTGACTGTGCTGTCAAGTTGCTCTGCAAATGAGATTTTTTTTTTTTTATGATAGATGAGGCCTCTTGTGGGGCATGTGAGATTTGATCAGACTTCCTGAATTATCTTACTGTTGTATGTATTTGATTAGCTATTCAGAAGCTTAAGTTCTTGAATCAAAAAATCTGGAATTAATTATGCTGGCTTAACGTTTATCACACTGGAACAGATTAATCATCCTTTGAACTAGATTGTTTCCATACCTATACGTTACTCAATATTAACTTAGGCTCATGAAAATTTTATCAATTAAAAATCCATAGGCCGTCAATAAAGGCTTTCCGGGTCAGTACCGGTCTCAGACATTTCCTTCAAACTAGTAAACTGCTCTCAGTAAACTGCTCTTCTTGTTCCACTTCTGCCATGGCTTTTGGTGCTCCTGACCACTGCTGGCAGAGAGCACATTTCCAGAGATGAAGATGCACGTGGTGATTCACAGTCCCATGCTTGTGTGAGAAATGTGCAGACATGTAACATATTTCAGGCAAGCGAGAGTGTAAATGATTGTGGTTGCAGCTATTGTGGCCTCATTTCAAAAATACACTTCTTTTGTCTGGCATACCCACTATTCCTAGTTAAATGAAATAATATTGTCATATAGATATATCTTAGAACACTAGGTTTCATTCCTCTTCTTCCCCTCTCTTACTTCTGTAAAAATAATATTTGCGCACAAGTTTGTGGGAAGACAAAGTCACAAATATGTAAACTTCAGTATCTTTACTTGGAGGTTGAACACAACTTTTTCCACACATCGTCAGATGTACTGTTGTTCTTAGTTGAGAAGAAACAAAGACAAAATGTAGTTTTTAATCCACACAATGTATTACATCAAATGAAGAAACTATACTCCTATGTTCAGTCTTTATCTAATGGATTTTTTGATATTCTAATACTACCTGTTAGAGTCAATGCCCAGGGTTTTATTACAACTCCATAGGAGTTTTACCACTGACATTAACATAGTCAGGAGTTTGTCATATACTTTTCTACTCACTGCATGTCAAGTAAAAGCCTGTAGCTGGTTTCTGAAGCTGGTATTTTTGTTTTATCCAGAATTGTAGAAAGTTGTGGACCAATTCAACCTAGCCATAAACAAGTGCAGCATGGTTTTAGTCAGAGATCCTGTAGCAGATCCTTAACTTGCCCACTTGAAAATATCTGTATTAAGAGCTCACATGGCTCATAGGACAAAAATAACTTCCATGTGTTAAGCCCCTTAAATCTGTCAAACGTAAGAAATTATTTTACTCAATATAATTAAAAATTTGAACGTGGTAGTTTCAGTGACATATTTCACCACAAATCACATTTCTTAAATATGTCCCTAATGATGTAAAATCCATAGAGTAAGGCACCTGGTAACCATCTGACACTCTCAAGGCATTTGATACTAATTTTAAAGCTTATTGCTCCACTGTGTAAAACTTGGTATTGCCAGCTTCATATTTATTGTGTATGTGTGCTGGCAAATACAAAATTATTATTTAGACTGCACACCTATCTATGTGTGACTATTGGCTATGGCCGTATTTTTGGAATTAGAAACAATAGACATAGCACTCATTTGAATGCCTCTCAGAACAACATACTGCTGACAGCTGCTTTATTCACTAGGTATTAGAACATTAAAAGAAGCTATATTTAGATTCCTTTAAATTAATAATCGGGGGTTTGTAGTTCTTAACCTCTGTGAAAACAAATGATACATTGAGGTTGTGTCTCTGGAGCATCTGCTCAAGAAAAAGGATGTTGAATAGCCTTTCAATTATATTGACCTCTTTAGCTGAAATCCTTCTTCTTAATGAATATATTGATCTTGTGAAAGAAAGGAGATAGCGATTGAAATGGGTAAATTAGATGAAAATTCTACTCACACACCATGTGTGTAGGGCACTCAGAAAATCCCAGAATCACGACCAATACACTAGTAAAAATTACCTGTTTTCTTATTCTATTTTATTCTTCCTGAATACTCACTGTATCAGATTTTGCTCATTTGCTCCTCTTTGCTTTGAGATGATCTGTGCTTCACACGTTGGACAAAGAAATTCTTGTAAAGCCGTGCTTACAAGTGAACAGGCTCGTGCCTTAACAGCATTGCATCTAGTGCATCTTTTGTTAGCAGCTCAGGTACAGGTCGTCTCCTGTGTCTTTCCTAGCAGGGCATCACAGTAGATTATAGTAATTGGGGAAAAAAAAAGGCCTGTAGTGTTGCAAAAAGAAGAAAAGAAAATCCTGCAGAGGACCACGCTCCCACTTGCCAGACTACTGAAGCTGGTACACTAAGAATGCTGATGAGAGGCAGGAATATTCATTTTCTTGCTGAACTCTCCTTCACCCTTGAGAAGCTGTCCTGCCCCACCAAAGATATCCTCTCAGACCCAGGCACAGCCAGCCATGGTGAGCAAAAAAAATCCACTCTTTTCTTCCAGCCTTGTGGACCAAGAAGAGCTGGAACCAGCCGAGCAACCCTTTGATCTTACCTGACATGGGATATTCTGTCCCTTGCGTCATCAGTGGTGGTTGAGACGATTTCCCCAGGCAAAGACAGTTTGGTTGATTCCGAGAGGCTTCTTTGCCTTCGTCACAATTTCAAATAAATTTTCAGAGCTGGAGGGCTTGTGGACTGGAGAAAACTGGATATAATGGATGTTTATCTCTGCTGAACAAGGAGTTCATTGCAGACAGTAAGGACAGGAATCAATCCACAAGAATACCAAGCACCTGGCTGAACCTAGAACCTTGGTTTCTTCCTTCCCATCCCCAAACATCCCCAAATTTTGAGGAAGTTTTGCATTCTCCAAACACAGGCACATGACAGGAGCTGAGTGGGTGTGTAAGTGCACACACACAAGATCCATTTTACACTTGGAAAAAAATATACAACTTTTTTAAAAAGAAAACAATTTGCTGTTTGATACAACCTTGTGAATGGTTTTTATGATTTTTTCAGCTGTATACTAGTGCCAGTAGCTCTCTTTAAAATGTACTTCTAGTCATCCAAAACCAGAAATACAGCAGACTGGGAATGAAACTAAATCCCTTTGGATGCTTGTTTGTTATTTTCATACCTGATCATCTTGTTTGCTGTGGATTTGCTCATTAAAGCCACTGTCACTTTCTAGGCAGCTCCACAGTCTGCCCCTTCCACAGTCATCGCTCTTACAGAAATATCGGGGCAAATCATTTCAGAGATGTTAGTAACATGTGTTTGCAGCAGGAACGATGAATACAACCAACTCCACCATAGAGGTATGACAGCAAAATACCTCCAAAGGGAAGTGGTTTGATTCAGTTTCAGGAAAGCTTTTGTTATGTCTTTGGTCTGCGTGCTTCTCATTTTTGTGCACAATATAAGGTTTACATTGCTGTGATACTTCTGGTAGCTTATGCAGGAATATTCTTGGTAGTACTGTTTTAGTACTAGCTCTGGAAAGGGGGAAGGAAATGAAAGGAAGCACAGTATTATTTCTGTCTTTTATCTGCATGAACTCTCAGATGAGGTTGATTCTGTTCCAATTTCTAAAGCGTATTGCTCTCCTACGGGCATCACCAAACACCTGAGGCTACTTTATCACAGTGTCCAATGAATTTAATCACAGTCCCATATAATTAGTTATTTGTGATAACAGTGGTACCAAAAATGGCCATAGCAACTCTGAGCTGTGAAAAGTTTGGCAGCTGTAACAAACATGGAAAGGTCTCAGGGCAAGTGGAATAAAGCTTGATTATTCTGCATTCTGCATTACACTACATATCAGTGCCTTTTGTACAGTAAGTTAAAATGATTCAGTCTAGGTGTGATTTATGTCGTATTAGCTTATATAACTAAATTAAAATTTAACTAAAAAAATTAATTAAAAACATAATTTGCTTAACATTAACAAATCATTCCTGTAGATTATCTTTGACCATAATATATAATCATATATATTTTCATATATATTCAGAGCTAATTGACATGTTTCCCAATACAAAACAAAGAATGCATTGATGTGAAAAAAATCTTCCCAAGAAGTCTGGAGAATGCAACTATGTTAAGCAGTTCGCAAAGAAGATGTAGACTCTTCATTTCTGATTAATTTTCAAAGCAAGTGCTCACATACATGTATTTTTTAAGAGATTTTACACTTTTCCTGCTACAAAACTTGCAGGTATTTTCAGCAGCACCCAGTTTTTGAAGCTACACATGAAGCTACGCATGAGCAACAAAGAATATATTTTTACACCAAATCAATTGAAAATCAAGTATAATTCCAACCAATTCCTTATTATTTACTCATGTCTCTCAGGTCTCAGAGTCAGAGCAGTGTGACAGCAGGACCTCAGCCACAGGGGGTTTCTGCATTCGGGAAGAGTGGCTGCCGCACATCTGGTCCTGCACCGACGCTTTGGTTTATTCGTGAATCCCCAGCTTCTCTCTGCAGGCGGCTTTTGCAAAGACACTTGTCTGCAAATAGAGTCAAGAATGGGCTTGTGCTACTGCACCTGATCAGTGTAGAGGCACATCCTTGGTCCTTTGGCAATCACCCAGGGACAGCTGAAACTTGCATCTTTCTAAGTGCCCTCAATGTCTTGCTTCTTATGTTTGTTTCTAGCGTTTCACAGTAAAACGCTGATTCTTATTCCCACAGGTAAGAATGATGCTCCTAGGGAAGCCTAAACATTTTTGTGACTATATATGGTTACTGTACTTGCTGTTTTTATTTGGGGATGCACTCTTGCAGGAATTATCATAACCAATAACCATATCTGATTGAATCATGGAAGTTGAATCCAGTGATGACATGCAATATCTGTCTAGTGTTAGCTTTGAACTTCCCTCAGTCTTTAAAACGTAGTGAAACATTTATGATCTCATTCTGCTGGGGAAAAACTCCACATCAAAAGAAACTCTTTTATGTTTCCTTGATTTTATTAATCACAGTTTTAATTCTATAGTTTGTGGTCCACCAGCTGAAGATGCTTAATTAACCGTCAGTGAACTGTGTTGATTTCAGTGAAATCATTGCAGAATTTGCTTCAAAGGTGCCAGATGGATTATGTTTACAGCTAAATTAGCACCCTCATTCTATTTTTAAGTGAAGATCCTTAAAAAATGTATGTACATTTGCAGGAGAGAGTGAAGAATAGGCTGTGGTAACGTTAGAAGGAATGACCATCTGCAGTGTACCGCTGCGCCATGCTCTGAGCATCGCATCGCTGACTCCATGTTACTACAGTGAAGTGTCCCCCCCTGTTCAGTGATGCTTGAAACAAAAGCATTACGCTACAATTATCATATTTCACTGACCTGTGTAATAAAAGACTTTGGCTGGTAAATAGGTATTTACCTCTCAGTGCAGCTGATACAGGCACAGCCTGAGCTCCTGCCCGCGGTGCCAGCAGGGAGAATCATTTGCAGGGGATTTTCAGCAGTGCTCTGGCCAGTGATGGTGCTGGTGCTGATGCCTGGCAGGGAAGCAAGCAAGGGTGAGGGGCAGCTGCCGTGGAGCTGGGCTGTGTCCCAGGAGCCAGTGCAGGGAGAGGGAAGGGGAAGGCAGAGCCCCAGGGTGAGGGGACACATCGCCAGGCACCGAGGAGAAACCAGTGTTCCCAGTGGGCCCAGCACTGGAGTGAAGACAGATCCACACCTGTCCAGCATAACCACAGTTACACTCAGATCGGACTTTTCCCTTTTTCCAGCCCATGATTACCCTTTTAGCAAAGCTAAAATGTGAGAAAAAGAAATATAAACTTCACACCCAAAGGCAGTTTCCACTATTTGTCAATGGACAAAGGAAAGGGACTGTGCAAAGGACTTGAGACAAACTTTTTCTCATTTGTATCTTTTGTTTTACATTTTTATGTTGACTTAAACCCACCAATAGATCTTTCATTTTTTATTAACTCACAAATACTGCTCTCAAGGACACCAGAAGGAAAAAAATGTTTATTTTACAATAAATCAAAGCCCTGCACCACCTGGAAAAATGAAAACTCTGGACAATGTCAGTCCATTTCTTTCTGAGTGAGAATGGTACGGAGGAAGCAGGCTCTGCACAAAGACATATAAACGGTAATGGTAAGTCCAGCAGGAAAGTAAGCAGAAAAAAGGAAACCGAACATTTCAAGTCTGGCCATTATACATGTTGCTGCTTTGCTGACTGGAGGAAAGACTGTCGTCAGGTACAGTGGGAAGATAGCAGAAGCTGTGTAGAAACACTTGCTATCAAGTGTCAGATCAACATTCACTATGGAGGTAGCCTGAACAACCACTTTAGAAAGAGTTCAGAAAATTTCTGTGTTTATTTGTTCTGATTGTAAGTCTAATTTACTCACTGTTGGCTTTTCACAGCTAATAGCTGACCTTATTCCCTCCAGTGAGCCAAAGGCTCAGCTTCCCTCTCATTCACATACAATTCAAAAATATTCTTACTGGATTATTATTAAAAATTCAACAGGTGTAAAAACTGGCAGTCATTCAGTTCCCACAGTTTTTTATCCTGGGTGGACAACACTTTATAATACGTTAACTCATAGAAAGGGCCAGTAGAAATACACCTCTGTCGGTAAAGGAGAAGCTTCTTTATGGGTAATTTTGAAGATGGATTTTGGAGAACTTGCTCTATTGCAGGAGTGAAATCTCATTCAGAAATGCAAGAAAAGCAGTTCCTCAGTCAATCCAATATTTCAGGTCTTCTCTTCCTGTGCCTTTTTGGCTTATTCACTGATTTTCCACTGTATGCCAAAACACTGACACTGAATCCCTTCAAGAATGGTAGGAGAAATATAAAAATCATTCTGTGGTGGCTGACAATTTCAGCCCTTCACTTATGCTGCTTATGACAATTTTTGCTCACTAATTTATTACTGCTACTGCAATCTCAGTATGATTAATAACACAAGGAATGCTTCTTTTTACTAAAAGACTCATTCCAGAGCTATCAGCTGGAAACAGCCTCCAGAGGAGATTTTCTCCAAAGATGAATACAGAAGGTCATCGGAAAACTAAATTAATGTTCTATATTCCATGTATGCTCCATCCTGTCAGATTAGGTTTCAGTAAATCAGACTCGTCAGCTGCAACTTTTCTCTACTGCCAAAGACCAGATAAAAAGTGCAAGGGATGTGTTACTTGGCCATGAATTGCCACGGAAAGACAATCCCAGCTGCGACGACAGGATTTGTTATGGGGGAAGGCGCGTAGCTAGAAAGTTCCTTGTGCTCTGTGTCTAATAAAAATGGTTAGTGGGGAAATCTCTAAATAGAAGAACATATGGCAGAAATTATACCATAAGTGCTAAACAAAGCTTAAACCGTAAACATCCTCTTGGGTTAGACCTTCTTAGCAACCTTCTGCTGTCTCTGGCATAAGCTGATGGCTCCAGTAAATGTTATTTTACTAAGAGAGTTTATTTTGTTTAGAAGCTTTATGTAAGAAAAGTGATTCGGTTGCTGCGAGAGGCTTCTTGGCAGTGGCACTACTTGCACATCTCCATGTGTAGGAAAGCCCAGTCTCTGTCCTGGAAGGCTTCAAAGAAACCAGTGCTTGTGTGAGCATAGAAGATGCCTCAGCTCCAGCGCGGTTGGAAATAGTCAGCAGGAGCTTGTCTTCAAGATGGAGCTGCATCTGTAAGTCAAATATGACTTCCTATGGATTTGGATTATGTCTTCCCATGCAGAGGAACCTTCCTAAAATCTTTTAAGCTGTTGCCAATTAATTGCAAACCTTATTCCTAACATATGTGGAGTTCTCAGCTGGACTCAGTCGAATAAAGCCACTCTGATAGTGTCTCTGGAGTACTTTTGATTAACTAAGTGTATCCCATGGTAAGCAAGATCATTACTTGCAATGTGGATTAAATCTAAATGCATTCAATTTTTAGCAAAATCATCATTAAAATTTACTAAGCTCAGTAATTTTTTTTCTGTGGAATCTTTGCAGATCATTTAGTAACATCTCCCTAATAAACAGCATAGACTAGGTTCTGTTGATGCTCTCAGTGACTTGAATAATTTAATGTTTAAAGCATTTTTTTCTTTATTAACTATTATTTATTGTGAATAAAAATCTCATGTGAGGCACAATACCTCTATATAATGTTCTGAAAATAAGACACATGTTTTGCTCTGGCAGGGAGGTTGGACTAGATGATCTTTCAAAGTCCCTTCCAACCCCTAGCATTCTGTGAAAAAAAAAAAATACAGTAGAAGGAATCCGCTAAGGGGTTCGTAGCCTGTAAAGATAAACAGAGAAAAATGTTTTGCTTCTGAGGTGAAAAAAAAAGGAGTTTTAAAAAATGTTTTTAAACAAAGCTGAAATCTTCAGATACTTAGAAAGTGGTCCTTCAAACAGACATTAATAACTATAAATGTGCTGAGTCCTCTGATACGAACTACAAAGTAAATTTCACTAGACAGATACTAACTAACTAAAAAGAAATGTGAAAATATGAGAAAACAAGTGGAAATTTCACATACTTCATTACATTCATATGCTATTCATTAATAATTACTGACAGAGGAATGATACATGAAATTACTATGAGTTTCTTGCCAAGGCAATGCTGCAGACTGAAACAGAGCTGCACCTGCTTACGCCACTGTATTTATCCATCTCTCTAAATAGCTGCTTTATTAGCACTTGTGGATTCTACTTTAAAAGGTGCTTACAGGCAGATGGTTTTACCTCGTAAATCACTTTAGCATATAGATGGATGTACTTTATGCACATTTAAGGCACAGTTTGTGCCTTTTCTTGCTTACTCATATTATCAGGAATGCGTATGCAAATTTTCTGTCTCCCAGCAGCTACAATAAATTGCTCTTGGGCACTTGAACCCCTTCCAGCTTGATTTAGAAGTTCAAAAGAAAGTAAATATATATTTCCCTCCCGCCCTCCCCAGGGGAAAAAAAAAAAAAAGAAAAAGAAAAGCCGGGGCAAGGGAAGCTGAGCACTTGTGTTGAGTTTTAACCCCATGTGAGCCGTTCTTGAAGGTGCTACAGTTTTGATGAGATAGGTCTGTCTCCCCCCCACCTTCTCCAATGTGGGCTGCTGCTCCATAAGCCAGAAAAAATGTAACTAAACGAGATATCAACAAGCCATAAAATACAGACTGATGATTAAATACATCATTGCCTTCTGTAAGAGAAACAGCCTCAGCAGAAGCCTTGGGTAAAGCTCCAGCTGAGATGTCTTGTCTCTAATTCCAACGACCAGGCGCAAAGGATCTGCCGGTTTCCCTGAATACCCCCTGCCTGAGGCAGCCCCTCCTGTGCTGCTGGTGGGAGGCTGCTGAGATGTTCCTCTGCAGAGCTGCTGCTTTTCAGCTGGGGGAACGCAGGCCCTGGGCAGCTATTTTGGGTGTCTCTATAAGAAGCGATACATAAGTAAGGCTGTTATTACATGTTGTGGCTGGAGCGTTGTGTTTAGTAGGGTCAGTATGTTTTACCAAAGTTGTTGTAGAACGATGTTGGGCTTATTTTTGTCTTTTAGAGGAGAAATGGGCGTGCTTCACCCTGCTATTTATGAGAGTTATTGAATGCAACTGCTAATGCAGGTGTTGCGTGTGGATGTCCTCTGAGTCCTTTTCTGGTTCCTTTCTACTATTTCCTTTCTCTGCTCTGATACATGTGAGTGCTGAGGAACCCATTCTGTGCAGTTCAGTGGGTTGTTTTGCTGTCTCGGTGCTCTGCCACTGCGTGTGACCATAGCTGCAGTCATGTGTGAATACTGAAAAATGTTTGCACACAGACTTGTGATTACACATGTGTGCTTGTGGTGTGTTTGTTTGTTGTTTTTTACTGTCCTTTCTTTCTGATAGTCTTGGTGTAGAATAAGGAAAAAGAAACAGAGTTATTACTTTATTGTAAAACTTTAGAAAACATCTGAAAGTGGAACAGTTACGTTGTGTGTGCTCTGTCACTTCTGGTGTGATGCACTGCTTATTCCCCTCTGACACTTTTGCGGTATTTGTGAAAGGAAATCTGAATATATACTTTGAGATTCTGTAACTGAGGAAAGTAATTTTTAAAAAATGGTTCAATGGATAAAATACACCATGCATAGCATTGTTTCCAGATCCTTCCTGCTAACTGCCTTAGCATATAGCAGCAAACAGCTCTTGCACGGAAGGCGAGAACTTTCTCTGCCCGTTCTGGTGGTGGGCAGCTTTGTACCATAAGTTCCCACCACTGAAATCAGTTGTGCTATGCTGCACAGAGTTGAAGCTCTGCATTATAACTCAATTTCAGCAATCTGTCTTCAAACTTGTCTCAGATGGGGGAAATCAAGGTGTGCTTGTGTCTCCAGCACAGACTCTGTGCTCTGAGGAGGATGTGGGGGTCAGAGCCATTCCCTCAAATTCTCCTGCATCTGAGTGATTCAGCTTTGTGCACAAAGGCAAAGCATTTAGATTTCTGCCTGCTGAAATAAGTTGTCTTTTTTCACATCCAAAGTGCCTTTGTCTAGACCTGCATCATTATTCAACATTGTGCCTCCATCCCTATTTACCTGGGACTATTGCCTACTTTTTCCCATTTAACCCGTTTAAAAATATTTTGTGAGACAAATATCTCTGTGTTCCCTGTGCCATCGGTTGGAACAGACGGGCTATTCCAGAAGATCCAGTGTACTGGAGCTGCCTGGTGTGTCACGTGGTGTTCACTACAGGTGTCTGATTTAGTCCTGGAACAGAAGCAAAAGCAGGGCTCGCAGAAAATGGTTAACCTGCTTAATGCTGCTCTTTCTTCCTAGCTGATTTCCTTCAAATGCTGCAAACTTTGGGACAGCTACATATTACAGAATTTTATATTAAAAAAAAATCATGGAAAGCTCTTAGATTTGATGTTTTCTACTGCCATTGTCAGCCTGCATTGATACCTGTGTAAAGGAGAAAAATGGCAAATATTTGCAATTTCTACCTTTTCAGTGAGTGAAACTTGCAAGGTCTGTAAGTGTCGGAAGGGCCGCACACATAGCTGCTTATGGTGACTGCTACGCGATGGAATTGCACTTAAAAGTAGTGATACGCTGGATGGATTTGGAGCCTGGCAGACTTGTGGGTGCTGAGCAGGACCATGCTATGAGTCTCAGCCCCACTGCTTCCCCAACAGCCGCACCCCGAGGAGCTGGTTACTGCTCATCCCTGAACACGGGGAAACCCCTGCCCTGCAATGAAACACAAGGTAAGTGAGTGCTAGTTTGTATCAAAGTGAAAATGTATGTGCCAGTAAACTGCCTTTTTTCCCTGACTGCTGTATGAACTCAGGCAGCCTTGCACTTGAGCCTAGTCCCTGTCTGCGATTTCCTCCTGTCTGTAAGACTCTGGGAAGCCGTGGATATTGAGCTTCAGCAATACGTGAGCCCCTGATCATCTTATCCAAATGCAAAATATGTTTCTTCCTGTTCTCTGACCCTTGCTGAGGGTACCTGGGTCAAGGTAGGCTCTGGGCAACAACTAGGGCTTCTGTAATGTGGCCCACTGCAGGTGTGATGCCACTGCCTGATCTGTGGGCAGACATGCCATGCCCCCTCCTTCCTTCTATAAATGGTTTTGTCCTTGATTAGTGGTCTGTCTTACCACTTCTCTTTCAGTGGCCTAACTTAGAGCAGGGCTACAAATTTGCATCCCTACAGCCAGCTCCATGTCCTTAATTATATGTGTCTTTATATGTCTAAGGAAAATTTCAGGTTTGAAAATGGATGGAGAGGAAAGGTTTCTATATTTGTAGGACTATACATTTTCCCCGTGTAGTATTTCCTGTAAAGACATCTGGGGCTGCATTACAGGAATATAAAAGGAAGTTTGAAACATGAATAGTGGTGTTTTCTGCTAAAGCAATGCTGGGGGACTGGCAGAAACGAGAAACCCGTCAGAGTCCTGATACCCCAGTGCAATGGCTCTGCTCTGTGGTACAGTCACTGGAACCACCTCCACCCTCTGTGTCTGGGATGCTCAGAGGTGATTCTCATAAAAGTCATGTTTGTAACAGTGAAGGACACATCTCGCTTATCCTGGTTTTGAGACAGGAATAAAGTGGAAAAACCTGCCCCCCAAACCAGCAGAAATTCCTTGCTGTGATGTGTTTATTCATTGTTCATCACAAGCTTCCTGTTGTACCTGGCCCTTTGAGCAGTCTTTGACCATGTAAACGGTATCACAATCAGAGTCCTGTGTACTGTTAGTCAAGCATCGTATCTTCATGTTCCTTTGGAACATGCCATGTTTCCTGGGCTTGCTTATAGCACATGCACCAACACCTTTTTTTTCCTTTTTTTTTTCTGTAAATAATCTACACAAAGGTCACCAGCAACAAACTGATGCTGTTTTCAGAATATCTGTAATATTTGCCCATTCCAATAATCTTCCTACAAGAAAGTCAGAGTTCAGCCTTACCTGCAATGAAGAGCAAACATGACAAAGCTTATACAGCTTTCTCCTTGCTTTTAATGCATCAGCCACAGTCTTTTCCATTTCCTCTTCTAAAACAAGGCTGGAAAAGTCATAAAGAAGGTGCTTTCATTTGTTTTAGAAAAGGTTATTGAATCAGGAAATGAAATGGAAAAGTAATTTATGCAAGATACTTTCTGGTGTTTTTTAATATGTAACATTCTGGGAGATGGTTCATTTGCTTTGTCACCAGTTCAGTTCTGTCCAAGTCCCAAGCCAGACATTGATATTTAATATGCTTTATAGATGTCAACTGGTTTTGTTGGATTATTTATTGTCCTTCTATTATGGACATAATACTCTAGCAAATGATGAAAAGTACCTGCTGGCTAAACGAAAATGCTATGTGCAAAAAAATTTCTGTTCATTTACAAACGTTCTGTAAAGAATGACAGTACTTCCTCTGATTTTTCTTGGTAAGGCCATTTGTTGACCGAAGAAGAGCTACTGAGGAAGTCTGTCCCATGCCTCGTTACTAGATGAGCTGGCGCGGGGGGGGAAAACCTGCCAGGAAATTCAGCAGATCTGTTTCTGCTCTCGTTAGTGTAAGCCTAGGATATCATAATGGAAATCAGTGAAGTTAGTGGGAAACAAATTTAAATGAGAACAGAATTGATTGAATGTACTTGAGAAATATAAGCAGCTGAACAGAGTAGTGACTATGTTCTCAGTTACATTTGCCTTTGACTCTGGTGTCCAAAGGGACATCGCTGAACCAGCCCTGCACCTCTGAGTGCAGCACTTAAGGTGCAGAGTAGGGTTGGTCCCACCCATAGTCACTCCTCTCTAGCTGCTGTCCCCTGCAGATCAGAGGAGAGATCTTCATCCCAGGTAACTGCGCTGTCCTGAGTGACCTGCGGGTCTGGGAGACCCCTGTGCTGCTGAAGTCCGGCCAAAGCCGCTTTTCAGAGATAATCCCTCAGGCCCCAGAGCGAGTGCTGCGTGTCTGGGGAAGAACTGCTGAGGGTGAAATCCCACTGCACAGGAGTTGAGGCTGCCTTGGAGCTCGTGGGCAGCCCAAGGGAGTTGCCATCCCTGCACCCAGAATGAGAAAGGTGTGATGGTGACCTGAAACTATGCTAAACTTTTCTCCTCTTCCAGCTCTGGGATTTCTCACGTTCCTTGAGGTAGATTGTTTCTGTATGACAATACTGACTAATCCTCTAAAATTCATTGAGCAATAGTATGAATCCTAGTGCAACTATACTGGCTGGCAGTGTGTTCATCTGTAATGCAGCTGATAGACCTGTCCCACAGAGTGATGCATGGATTGGAGAACCTCTCCAACTATCTTGCCTCCTCTGCCCCGTTCCCATCAGCACAGCTTCCTGCCTTGGCCTTTCAGGCCTCTGCCACCGGGACTCATATTGTTTTAGGGCCTGTTCACTTATTCCATTGCGAAGGGGTTAGAAACCAGCAGTAAAATGATGCTCAGCACAGCTGCTTGGTGCTTGCATGGGTCAAGTGAACTGCACATGTAGGGGAAGACAACATGTGCCTTCAGGCAGGACATATGTCCGCTCAGTTGGAAGAACTACCATTTTGGTGGTGTTTTTAGACCTCCTTACATCATGACCTCTGTTACCCTGAGGATGGCACAGCAACATGCTTTACCTGCAGATTGGCATTGTAAACAGCCCACCAAATCTGCATCACCCAAAGTCGCCCATGATGCAGCAAGGTACAGCAGGCTGATGCCTCATGTTTTCCCACTTCCACTTTTATGTCAGCCTGGTACAGTTCTGAATTTTTAAAGACTGAGGTATTCAGTCTTCTAATGGAGTTTTCTCCATGCTGTTTGCCCTGTGCGTCTTGCATGTTCAACAAAGGGAAGGCCCTGGTTGAGAAACTCCGGGTGAGGAAAACGCGAAGTTCTTCTGTGGTGAAAACACAGCTCAGACAAGACGCCATCTGTCTCTGGATCTTACGTAAGGAAGCTGTAAAGCAGACCTGAATGCAAGGTCCTGGAAGTGCTTGTGCTTCCTTCTGCCTGAGAAAGTAAACAGCACCAAGTTCAGGGAGAGAAACACCCTTTCTTCATAAAGAGATTGATGTCCTCCTAAGTATATGTGACATTGCTAACTTCCACGTTAGACACGTAGTTTCTTCCAGATTTAAAAGGGTTTGAAATTGTTTGTCTGCAAAAAAGGCCTGAAAGGTCATTCCAGTACAGGGTAACACCTAACAGTGGCATTAACCATTCTCTGAAGCAATTACATTCAACTATAACATTTATAAAATCTTGACTAACTACCTGAAAAATCAAAGAAGGAAAAGTGTCTTTCTGGTAAATATTGATACTTGGATGATATCTAAGATCACAGAATGTTCCGGGCTGGAAGAGACCTTAAGAGATCATCTAGTCCAACCCCCCTGCCAGAGCAGGATCACCTACAGTAGATCACACAGGGATGCGTCCAGGCGGGTTTTGAATGTCTCCAGAGAAGGAGACTCCACAACCTCCCTGGGCAGCCTGTTCCGGTGCTCTGTCACCCTCACAGTGAAAAAGTTTTTTCTAATGCTTTTGTGGAACCTCCTATGCTCTAGCTTGCACTTGTTGCCCCTTGTCCTGTCATTGGATGCCACTGAAAATAGCCTGGCTCCGTTCATCTGACAATCCCCCTTGACATATATATAAATATTTATGAGGTGACCCCCAAAGATCTTCCCAAAGAAGCTGTTTCAACTCCTAGTAATTTCATGCTAGTTTGGTTGGTTGGTTGGGGTTTTTTCCCTATGATTTCTGTAGGACTTTTTTTGTTGTTCCTGTCACAGGCACACATATATTTCACCAAATTGTCTCTGAAAACTTGCCCTGAAATACATATGGTTTTAGATGGTGTTGCACGGCTGTTGATAGCATGTAGGGAGCTATTGCTTCATTCGTGACAGCACAAAAAATGAAGAAGTAGTTAAGTCTTCTTGGTTTTATTGAGGTTAAATCCAATACACAGCCAGGAAACACTGACCCCTCGCTCCCCTTATGAGCATTTGCTGTTTATTGTAACTATTTGTACCTGAAACTGCAAAGAGCTGAGACATGTTCCTGTGGGATGGGGAGGAGCCAGCTGTGTACCCCACAATAGTCAGTACCTGGGCATGGCAAGGCAGGGCAGCAAGTGGGGCCTCTGGATCCATGCCATAGCCAAGCTCCTTTCTGAGGCATCACAACATACGGATTTTAATCTCCCATTGCCTCTTCTAATCTGTTCTGTTGTAGACCTTTCTATGGAGAGTCTGAAATGAGTCGATTTAAATCTAATCTTTCATCATTAAAACAAAGGACTCGGGAGTATATCATGTTTAGCAAAAATGAAGGTTTCCTAACCACTCTTGTTGAAGAGGAAGCTTGCAAAGTATGAGATATGTTTCTGAATATCATTCCAGAGCATGGCTTGCATTACTCTATTGGGAGGCTGAAACCGATCCCCTACAACTCACTTATTTGTAAGTGTGTATTTTACTCCTTTACATACGATACAGTATCCGGACAGCACAAGTTGTCTGGTGGAAAATTTGTAAGTGATTCACTATTCCCCTCTCACAGTGAATTCCTATTGCAGCATGTTCAGGTGTGCATGATTGCAAGTAAAAAACACCTGAAAACATGACAAAGTGCAGCAGACCAAAATAAACCCCTTGTGTGAGATATCATTACCTGTCGTTGGGGAAGCAATTCAGGATTTTCATATAATTGTCTATAAGATTTCCAGAGCTAAATCACTCTGTCAACAAATGGCATAAAAGTAATTTAACAAATGTCAGAGTATCTTGGAAAAAAAGAAAATTAAATCCCACGTAAGTACAAGGGCAGGATAAAGGTATTGTATGATCTGTTATGAGAACCAGCAAATGGAGAGAGCTGTTTCTGACACTTTGAAAGCATCTTCAGCAGCTATAATCCATCTGTTTAATCTGACTTAAGTATTGCTCTTTTAAAATTGAGCAGGGTTATCATCAGAGTGTAGAATGCTACTGTTTGCAATTCTTTCAGATGTGTGAGCTTGGGTAGACAATAGCGAGCCTATGCTGTAGAGCCTGGTGTGGTGGTAGGAATCTCAGTCCAAATATTTGAAAACTCAAAACATTATTGTAACGCAGCTGGTGGTAGGGGTGAACTTGGAAGTGTTGGGTTAATGGTTGGACTCAATCTTAAAGGTCTTCTCCAACCTAAATGATTCTATGACTTACGCGCTATGGGACAAAAAAAAAGCAGCCAAATACAATTTGAAGTGCCACCATTCATCAAGCGTTTTACATTTACAGTGCTTGGAACTGTCCAACAACGGGCTG
This sequence comes from Apaloderma vittatum, assembly GCF_000703405.1. Lineage (NCBI taxonomy): Eukaryota > Metazoa > Chordata > Aves > Trogoniformes > Trogonidae > Apaloderma > Apaloderma vittatum. The sequence continues at coordinate 11,463 of NW_009709825.1, read as the reverse complement.
GAAAGGGAGCAATCCTGTGGTAAGTAACTGCATGCTACAGCACTGCAGTAGAGAGAGAGTACAGATGCAAGGCTGCAAAGGGACAGACCCCACTACAGGGTTATTTATCTGATATTGTCACTGTGGATGTAGTTCCTGCAGGGAATGAGGAAGCCACTAAATGAAAGGAAACAAGACCATGAGTCTTGCATCCCATGGAGAAACATGGTATTAAATGGTAGTGTCTCACTTGAAGTTGGCAATTCAGGGGAGAGACAGCCAGCATTTGTCTCCAGCTGCCAGATTTTACCTCAAGCTTTGAATGTGCCTCTGCAAAAAGAGCAAGAAGGGATCTCAATGTCCCAAAAAGCTGTCGAGTTTCTGAGATGATCACCATATACCATGGCAACTCTCAGCATTTGTTATGTTCTTCATGCATTTGATACTCTGCTTGGAAGTACCCAGGTGGTGGGGAGGGCTGGAGGATAACACACCCCATGCACTGTGTGTGCTTACCGCAGCATCCAGCTCCCGTGTCTGCTGCTAAAAAGTGCTGTGGGCCCCTGTCAGTGTCATGCATTTAGACCCTTAGAAAAAAATTATGGTTGGAATGATATGATTCCTCAGTTTTTTTCTGTATTATATTCTTCCAGGAGATATGAGGTGGGAGGATTAGTTAATATGTTAGACTACAGGAGGTAAATCAAGAGAGCTGTACGTATGGAGTGTGTAAGTTCAGAGCTGCCGCAGTTTCACGGATTGCAGTCACATAACGCAGCATGTGTACATGTAATTGTCTCCCAAACTGGAGACTGAAGCCTTAAATGTTCCCTTGCTACTCATTACTTCTCTAAACAAGAAGTAGAAATATAATACAGTATTACCAAACCAGATGATTCATTCTGATATGCTACTTAAAACACTTCAAGAACATTAGCTGCAGCTCAGCCAGAAACTTTGTCTGAAATAAACACTGATCTGATGGAGTCCTGCATTAATTTTTAAAACATAACAGCAGGGGGCAAAGAGGGCCATGGTTTTTCACTACAAACTAGTGGCTTACACGAGAGGAACGAGGTATATTTTCAGTATTTACTGTCCTACTTCTAAATAATTCTCTCCAGAAGCTGCATTTGCAATGGCAAAGTTCTGAAGAATTCTGAGGTTTTTAAGGTGCTACCTCAGAATGATTAATTTTTCAGTAAATACATCCTGCCTTGCACATTGTGCATAAGATGGCAGAAATGTATTTTTAGGGTTATGAGCTAAATGAACATCTGGCTCAATTGACATTAAAGCGGTATGACATGCATTTAGTCTGAATGCAGACCATTACTTGTTTTTTGCCCTCAGATTATGTGGTGGCATTTATCCTATATATATGCATATAGCATATAGCCTATCCCTAACATCTGAATAAGTCATGGATTTTCAGTCATCTGGTATACTTGTAAGTTCTCCACGTTTTTTTATTACTTTGCTTTCAACTAATTACTCTGGCCACAGCACAGTCTATTTATATGCTTTGTAAACACTTCTCTCTTCCAAATGCTTTGTGGTATCATTTTCCTCAGTGTCTTTATGGAAGATTGTCAAATGAGGGAAGCAGCTGAGCTGGAGAGGCATTTTTAAGAGTGTAAAATAAATTCCTTACATCAACAAGGAAGCGATTTTCAGTGTTAGCAAATATTTCTCCAGTAACTTTTCTGCTAAATTATTTACAAATTTGGAGTAATATGTTACCTGCTGCTATGCAAAGTTGAGTTGCCTTTTTTTTTTATCATGTCTGCCAAATGAAGCAATTTCAGTGCATAAAATCCCATAGCACAGAATGAGCATCTTTGGTGCCACTGGGATTATTCCCACCGCTTGGTGATATTCTGACAGCAGTGATCAGCCTTTTAGCGCTCCTGCAGGCACCAGCATTTCCTGAAATGTATCATCAGGGTAATAAAATGATCTTTTTCTTAACACAAATGCAAGTCTTCAGGACTATGGATTAATGCAATGTCTCCAGTTCTGCATGTGGAATAGGGGTATGCTTACCTGGCTGTTGCCAGCACATGTCATTTCTTCCTGCAACTGGTATGAAACCCAAAATGAAGCTTTCTATCCCCAAGTCGGCTAAACCAAAGGCCTTCAAAATCTCCTCCATCTTCCAAAGTGTGAAACGAGCATGGAGTGAAGGTGCAGAGCTGCTGCTGGCTGTCAGAGGCATGAATGAAATGCTCCCCTTAACTTGTGAAATGTGGAGTTCTTCCACAAAACCCATGGGTGTATTTGACAGTTACTGGGATTTTGCAAATGTCGACTGGACCTAGTAGAGACGGTATTGCCGAAAATAGGGGGATTTGAAGAGAAGCTTTTATGTCTTGGAGAATTTAACACTTTTTGATTGTCATTGCTTCCTCAGGAGGCTGCTTAGAAAGCGTGGTGGTTTAGGACCTGCAAACACTCCGAATGAACTACCGATGCTTTAACAGGGAGGCTCTGTTTCAAACTGAGCCTCATACTGCCCCAGCTACCCAAGTGAATAACAAAAAATACTCTCCTCCCCAAAAAGAAACAGTCTCCACAAAACAAAAACATATACCGCCCCAAAACTCACCTAAAAAAAATGCCCAAATTATAAAGAATATTAAGCTTATGAAAGTAATTTTATAATCCATGATGTCACCACAAAAAAATTGCAAATATTCCAGGGATAGTTGTCCAGCTTCTTAATATGTATTTAAACTTGATGTAAGAAATAGCCACAATTCTTTGTAAAGGGATCGAATATTAATTTTGTTGAAAATTTTTATTGAATTCCTTTTTGTACCAATAGGTAAATAAGAATGCTGTTGTATTTACATAGTAACTTTGAAATCATTGCAAGTCAGCTATTAAGAGAGAGTACTTTGCTTTGGAAAGAGCAGCTATCTTACATATGTTGGCTGACTAATTTAAAGCAAAGTTAAACATCTGATAGCCATAAATGCCGGTTTTTTGTATGCATATTCTAATGCCATAAGTACTTAAAACAATAAAAAGTGATCCCCAAACCATAAAATAGAAAAAGAACAAACTAGAAGTTCTATGTAATTTTTTTCTTATTATTGGTTTTAGAGATGCCTACATTTTGATCTGGCTGAACGGCTGCCTCAGCTGGGTGGTTTCAGAAAATTTTAAACAGTCCCAGTAGCTTCTGAAAGGAGGTCAAAAGTATGTTAATGTGCCTGTGTTCGAAAACAAAGACTGAGATGAGGTCTGACATGTCCTCTTTCAAAGAAAATGGCTAAAATCTGGTATTGCTGAAGATGGCTGTGCCAGTCTGATGTCTCTTGCCTTGCCATTACAGTTTTTGCTCTCGATGAGGTGAGGCTTTCAAAAGACAGCAGCTGACTTGTATCTGGGAGAAGACCCTGCAGATTTCAGCCCTGTGTTTCCTGGAGGTCTTGGGGTGCAGCATCCAGATGGATCTGCAGGACCTGGAGCACCAGAAGAGGGTAGGAGCCCTGTGAAAAATAATCTGTGATCCTGCAAGGACTCTAGTGCACAGTGCAGGGTTGCAAAAAAAAGTTATTGTTGGTACTTTGGCAAGTTCTGGACTTCTCAACCTTGGTGGTGTTCATTAATTAAACTGTTGCGTGTGTGTTTGAGTCAACGTGGTGCAGTTACTTACGTTATCTGTTGTTCAACTTTTGACTATGTCTAAGCCAACACGGGATAACTAAGCAACCATGAGGTTTGTATGGCGCTTCGTAATAATAATGACCCAGGCACATGGCTTAATGAACTTGTTTGATTCAAGCAGAAAACAAGTCTCACTTTTCAGATGTATTCATAATTTCCCTCTGTTGTTTTAAGCAATGTTTATAGGAGGATTTTATTCAGTTTTACATTTTTACGTTATACGAGTGGGGAGGGGACAGGGTTGCTCTGAAATAATTCTATGCCTGGTGAAAGACCTAGCCCTTTACGTTCCTGCAACAGTAGTTCTCGCTCGCATATCTAATCAGTTTTAAATAACTGAAGCATGGGATAAAAATTTCATCTTTAAAAACAAGGTGAAGAAAATAGCCTATTAAAAATACTATGCTATATTGGTGGTACAGCTGTAAGGGATTTACAAAAATTACTTATACTGCTATTGTAAAAATATCAGCATTGAAGTTAGTGCCAATGTATTTTGGTCTTGGATTCCACATATTCATCTGTCTGGTATTTTCAGAAAAAGCAATCTACTTAAAGTCTCTTTCACTATAGAAAGTTTTTTTCCTGCCATTATACATGCCCGATCTAGAAAACTTAATTTGGAAATTAAGTGTTCATCATACAAAAATACCATATTGTATTCGACAATACTTTTGGCTGTATTCTGAAATCCAGAGATCCCAAGAAAACAAACAAGAATAGGTCCCATTTTTTTTCCTTTATTGGGAACTAAATGGTACTGAAAAAGTCCCATAATGACTTACGTGAAGAAAAAAAAAAAGGTGGGAAGTAACGCAACTTCCATTTTCACTGATGTTGTTAATACCTGTTGAGTCTGGAAATTCTTGTTTTGATAAACATTGTTGACAAATGTTGTCAGGTTTAAATTACTCCATTGTTCTGCCTGATTTAAGTATGCTGTGTGTTAAGAGACTTGGGATATTTAAAAACCACTAGAGAGAATTGCTGAGAAATTGGAGGAAACTTTCTGACATATCAGAACAATCATTTATTGTTAGTGGTTGAGATAACTATGTGAAGTCAGTCACATTATTTATGTTTTTCTGATTAAATTTTTCTCTTCTCAAAGATGGAGTTTGTAAGTATTCATGGCATTATGACAATATTTCTCTCTCTTTCAAAGTTTGGGCAGAGAAAATCGAGTTCTTGTTGCTGCCTCAACTGTATTTTGCATCATTTTGAAAGTCATAACCTGGAGTCTCTTGAAATTTTCTGTTGTTATAATTGAGGAGGCAATTCTGATAGTATTTTTAATGTGAGAGCAACTTCTCTTACTCCAAAGCAGAGATTTAACACAGTGTTAGCTACTGAACATCAGTAGCTTTCCTTTCATCAGGTGACAAAGTGGAGGACTGAGGCTTCTGCAAACTCCCCTTACTGTTGCCAGAAGCTAATTTTGCAGAAGCTAGCCAAAACAGTATTTTTGTTACTGCATATTGCAGGTTAGGGCTGGGCTGGCCACTAAAACATGGACAGATGCTCTCTAAACCCCTCTCCCTCCTCCAAATGGGAAGGAAAAGGGAATGAGGCAGAGACTTATAGGTTAGAAAACTAAAACAGCTTTAATGAAACAATAATAGGAATAATAATCAAACTATGAAAATAACTATATACAACTACATATAAGTCCAATATTGAACCTGACTCTCCCTCGATAATAATCACCACTGGTGCTGCAGAGCAGACAGCACCAGGAAAGCCCCAGGCTCAGCAGTGGTGGGGAGTGGGATTTAGGAACTCGGGATCAAAAGCAGGAGATCAGACAGAGCCCTCCTTGGATGCTGGCCATGTACCAGTATAGGTTGGGGACTGACCTGCTGGAGAGCAGCGCAGGGGAAAGGGACCTGGGGGTTCTGGTGGGCAGCAGGATGGCCATGAGCCAGCAACGTGCCCTCATGGCCAAGAAGGCCAATGGCATCCTGGGGTGTGTTAGAAGGGGAGTAGCCAGTAGGTCGAGAGACATTCTCCTGCCCCTCTACTCTCCCCTAGTGAGGCCACATCTGGAATATTGTGTCCAGTTCTGGGCCCCTCAGCTCAGGAGGGACAGGGAACTGCTTGAGAGGGTCCAGCGCAGCCACTGGGATGATTAAGGGAGTGGAGCATCTCCCTTATGAGGAAAGACTGAGGGAGCTGGGTCTCTTTAGCTTGGACAAGAGGAGACAGAGGGGCGATCTCATAAAAGTTTATAAATATGTAAAGGGTGAGAGTCAGGAGGATGGAGCCAGGCTCTTCTCAGTGATGGGACAAGGGGCAACAAGTGAAAGCTGGAGCATAGAAGGTTTCACAAAAACATTAGGAAAACTTTTTTCACTTAGCCCTGGAACAGGCTGCCCAGAGAGGTTGTGGAGTCTCCTTCTCTGGAGATTTTCAAAACTCACCTGGCCATGTTCCTGTGTGACCTGCTCTAGGTGATCCTGCTCTGGCAGGGGGGTTGGACTAGATGCTCTTTTGAGATCCCTTCCAACCCCTGACATTCTGTGTGTCTGTGAACTGTGGAAGGAAGCATCTGCCACAGTTGTTGAGAAAAGAAAGGGAGTATATTTAAAAAGGACTGGCCTAGTGCAGAGCTCTCCGTGGCTCGCAGGTGAAATACTTCTCAGATGACTGCTCTTGTTCTTCCAGATATGTGAGCAATTTTTAGTGCTGATGAGATTTTGCTAATGGACTGAGAGCACCATATAAGTGTGGACAGTTTCACTCCAAATGGGCTCCATTTCTATTCTTTTACAGAGAGTAGTTTTCAGGAACTACCTGCATATTTTACCCTGCAGAAAGACGTCCTATAAGATGCCTCCAAGAGTCTTTTGACTTATCCTTCCAATGTGAAAGAGCACTATGAAGAACTATGGAGGAAGTTAAGTGTCATTGCTTGCTATGAGCTTAGTGTTTTCTCACATACAGCACATGCAGCTTTTTTTCTTTTTTTTTTTCTTTTTATAGGCATTTGCTTCCTATTACTAATGGAGACAGAGCAAGTTTTATACAATGGCAGAGAACCAGGACCCTTTATGGAGGGATTCTGCCATGAGCAGGAAGCTTTGGGGAGACCTGCTGGGAAATCCCTGGTGCAGGACTGAGAACCCACTGAAGTTGCTAATGTCCATGGCAGGAGGTCACTGCCACCTCTCCGGTGGGGGAAAAATCATTCAACACACCGCTGAGCCCTGTCTTGCTCTCTGTGTGTCCGTCAGCACATGTTGGTAGAGGTGGTAATTGGGTTCTAGGAATACAGACGCTTTGTCGTATTTATGGATTTCCCCTACAAGGGGATTTTCAGTTCAATGAGTATCCCAGAAGATACCTCATGTCAAACACATCTTCCTGCCTGTAAGAGTGGGTGTCTCCACTTCCTGCCTGGATGGCAAAACACTCCATCAACAATGGGATAAAGGCTAACTAAAAATTAAAGTCACTGAGTTTTTCTGACTCCTCTTCTGTTTTTTCTTCCACCAGTTGCTCTTGGGTTCCAGACCCCCTCTTTGAGATGGAAATTTACTGTGCTTCTGTCTTCACAATTTGACCTATTTGGTAATTGAAGTCATCTCCTTTGGTGAGCCGTTCCCATGGCTCCCACACTGCACTCGTTCTTGCTCTCGTATTTTCCATCCCCTTATTACTTTCCTAATAACTGCTTCTCAGGCTTCTCTTTTCCTTTAATATTTTCTTGTGTGTTTGGCTAGGCTTCTCCGCATTCTTGGTATGGCATTCCATGTGCCATCACTGGAACAAGACGTCACAGATTTTCAGCTGCTGGGGGTGGGGTTGCTCCTCCAGAAGGCTTTGCTTCAGCTGCCCATCTCAGCTCTCTCCACTTGAGTTTTTACTCTGCTTTATGACGGGTCTCTGCTATAGCAGCAACTTTCTGAAATGGATGACACCTGGTCTTGTAAACAATTGCAAATATTTTTGCTTCACTGAGGCACCTTTCTCAGTTGGAGCTGCTGGAGCCTTGTGGTCTGGAGCCTCTGCTCTGTCCTGCGGTTCACTGAGGCTCTCTTCTATTTCTCACTCCTGGCTGGATATATTCCCTTGTTTGCTTTAACTAAGCATCTTAAGGAATCTCACTAGTCTGTATGGTCATTTGTGGCTTGGCTTTTTCATCAGTCCTATCATGCCTTTCTTTTGCTCCATGTGGCAGGACCTCTTAAGCTTGGTCCCTTGTACCCACAGCATCTCTCTTTTCCCCTCTCCATCCCTTCTCCTCACAGTTTTTTGTGTGACAGTCTTCTAAGGCAGAAAAATCCTCTCCGCTCTGAACTCTTCAGAATGTAAATTCATGTTAATTATCTCATTAGTTTGCTGGTAGAATATTAAAAGGGATAGGATTAATCTAAAAAGTTATCAACTGTGCTCTTTAAAGGCATTTCCAGATTTTTGGATTATTCAAGACTGGAGAACACTTCTTCTCACTAATTCTGTTTATCAAAAGCTAACAGGCATAACTAGATAGAGAAGGCAAATGCTGGTCATTACAATTTCTTTTGCTTTCTATGAAGAGTAGACATGTTTAATGATTTCAGACCTGGAGTCCCTTTCTTAAATTTTAGCTGGTTGTCGTCAAAGACATGCTGTAATCCTTTCCATTTCTTGTATTTCTTAATCGTATTTGATAGCTTGGTAACTTTCTTTAACTGGAGCAATGTCTTAAACTTTTTTTGGCTGCCACAGAAAGAGTTCTAAATAATTTTGCTGAACTAGGTTCCAGCACGTTTGGTACATAGCCTAACACCATATATTGTGGAGTGCAGGGAAAATCACTGCTCCAAAGGGAACTCAATAGCAGCATGGATCTTCTGCCAAAAATTCCTAATTCTGGGACTGTACCAGGAAACTTGTGTGGGTCCTGTTCTGCTCCCACTGAAGTCAAAGGTAAAGCTCCCACTGACTGCAGTGGGATAAGGTTCAGGCTCCAACACTCAGTCCTCACATTCCCATTTCACACATTTTCCTTCAAATTCTTATTCTCTTTTTTTCCCTTTATTTTTAGGCTCTGACAATATACTAGCCATTGCTCTCTCCTGTACATTATCTGGGAAAATCACAGATAGGAACCATTTTCCTTACCTCTTACACTGTTTAAGAGCAGCTCCTGTTCTGCGCCCCAAAGCGTGGCTGGAACTCAGTAGCTGTAATCTGGAATGACAGATGAGCAAGTCAGATCATGAAAGGAGGAAAAGAACTGCTGGGAAGGGATAAAACAAACACAAGAAAAGCTTGTAATCATGTCAGAAAGCTAAGAAGCGATCTCTTAAAAGAAGAAATTTTGTATTTCAGTAATCCCTGGATTTACCTGAAGAGGTAAGAGAAGTCAGAGGTAGGCTGTGGTCAAGCAAGAGAGAGCAGACATGGAAAAATGGGATCTCAGAGCATTTACTATAGGAAATAAACACCAGCATCACTGTGTTGCAATGAGCACTAACGCATTTGGAGCTTCACCATATCTTTTGGTGTGTGTAAGTACACACTGCTATTATAGCTCTGGAAATAAACACATGTAATGTGATAGCTTTAAACGTAGTAGGTTTTGCTTATTAGGCTGTAAGAACTCTTGGAAGAAGCAAGTGTAAGAAAAAAACTGATACTGATTTTTGCCATGAAGCTTAGAAGAGATTTGGAGATGATGGGCAACAAGTTGGGGACTGATGGACTGTTTCCAACAGTGCCACACGCTCACTGTCTGACATCAGGGAAGTCGTTTCACTTCCCTGTGCTTTTTCATTTGCTTTCTTCATCTGCGTTAGATGGTGCTAAGTTCTTCTGTTAGGAGCTACGGCAGCTCTGAAGGGTGTTAATACTGAAGGAAAGCAATTAAGATGCAGAGTAACAATAGTCACTTCTTCAGAAAACAAAGTGCAAGAGTTACCAGGTGGAGAGACACAGGGAAAAAGCATCCCTTGCACATTCCCAACCCATTGTGGGCACGTGGCTGAGAAATGGATGGGCACAGGTTATCCTTCCCCCAGCCTGTGCCTCTCCCAGGGCTTGACCAGCCTCTGGACTCCTTACACAGGAATAGCCAAGGGCCTGCCCAAATAGCCCAAAGGCAGAGTTTGAACCATGACAAGGGCTGTAACAAGGTCCTAAATAAAAACACGACAAAGGGCAGTGAAGTGTCCTACTTTGTCAACTTAGTTCTGTAGTTTTGAATACAAAAAGCTGAACAACCAATGCTATTTTTAAAACTTTATACTGCTTTAAGTCGCTGTATAATCAGGGTCAGCAAAGCTTTATTTACACCCTGTACGTGTAGCTGGCAAGAATCTGAAGCTGTGCCTTCTTTAGTGCAAACGCTGCTGGAAAAGGAGATCTCAGCATGTACTGTCCCCAGCCCATCTCACCATGTGCTGCAGGTTGCCTCCTGGACTCGTCACTGTGCACTGGAACGAGGGCAGGATTTATTCAAGGTCACTCTCAGGGCAGAATTCTCTATCTAATCGCCCTAATGCTGATGTTAAAGGGTTAAGAGGTCAACTATGCCCACTATAAGACATCTTATTTAAGGGACTGATATATTGCGGTGAATGGCACCAAGAAAATCCCAAACCCAATCTCTAACGTACACTTCTTAGTTCATCTTAATGCTAATAAAAACTAAATGAAATATAACACTGCAGTTGCTGGAAGCCATTCAAAAGTGGCGTAAAACAGAAAAGCTGACAAAGACTTCATTGCAGCAATGTTCAGAAATTCCTTGGGCAGACACCATGTTCTCTTCAGTGAACAAATACATTTTCATGTTTTGCTATCACTTTGTTTAATGTCAGGTACACGGGCAGGAAGGCAAAATGTTGTCAGCTTCTACCTTCACCTTTCTAAAAGTGAAGTAAATAGGAAATGCTATTGTAGCCAGTGAGACTACGTAGATTCTGAATGATTCAAGGTATTGAAAATGAATTTGAGTGTGAAATTAAACACTAGAACACTCTGCTGTGTTGTCTAAGAATAGTTTTTCCCCTATAACTTAATCTTCTGTTATCCCCAAGAAACTCCACCCGTCTAGGTTTGCCCTTGGCTGCCTCACAATTCCCTCCCTCCCCCCATTTTTCCTGCCTGTTCCTAGCTACCTGGGTCATGCAGAAAAGTCCTTTTCAGCCGAGTGGAGCATCCTCAGTGATAACAGTATAAAATCCTTATCTTGTATAACCTTTCCTTGTCCCATATCACTTTTCTTGGGGTTTTTTTGCTGTTTGGGAACATATTTGGGTTTATTTCATGCCGTCTTTCTCCACCTTACCTACAACTTGAAGATCTTTCTTTGCTGCAGGTTTGGTGTGAAATCTTCCGTCTTGTAACGCCCAGCAGGAGCCAAAGACTACAATACTAACGCATGTCAATTTTCTGCTTAGATCAATGGAAGTTTTGCCTAAGTGAGGCTGGAGGATTTGGCCAGTGTCTGGTACTATTTAACTCTACCTTGTTAGTTTTGAGAGACAGTTTGCATAAAGATGTCTTACGGGATAAAGTTACAAGAGCCTGTGTTACTAGGACAAGGTAAGAAAAAGTGAAATTAAAGCTAAAAAGACCTTTGTCTTTTTAGGAAGAAGACAGAGAAGGGTGTCATATTTCTTCTGGCATTGTAACTCTACCAAGTTACATCTGCTTTTCAAACATTTTCCAGAGGGAGGATTGCTGGACCCCGCTCCAATTGTACTCGAGATGCAAAACCTCTAGCACACGCAGCTTTTTCTCTTTATACCATTTCATCCCCTCCCTTCTACCCCCCTCCCACCCCTCCGTCCCCCACGTTTTAATTTAACTTGCAGCTTT
>NW_009709824.1:17182-24061 GCF_000703405.1 Apaloderma vittatum | reverse complement strand
GCCTCAGCCCCTTGACCCAGCCTGTCCAGGTTCTCTGCAAAAAAACGGGAGAAAATGGGGCACTGCATGTGGGACAGGTTCCCCCCATCCTTGCACTGACTGGAGCGGTTTCTACTTAGCTTTACCTACAGCAGGCACTCATGGTGGCTGCACCCACAAGCAACGCACGGAACACAGGGCATTCCTTAAGCCTTTCCCCTCACAATTGCAGTCACTTCCCAGCAACACCCACATGTCTGAACTGAAGATCAGCTCTTCCTACGGTGGACCTTGCTGGCCTTTCCCCACCCACTCCAAGGGAGGTGACAAAACATGAGAAATAGATAAAATATGTTCAGGACATGTTAACCTGTGACTGAAGTCACAGCAGGAGTACAATGGAATAGCATCATATCAAAATTGTGTCATTTAACATCATCAGGTCATCCTCAATCTTAAAATTCAGGTTCTGTAACCATGCCTGTTGTAAATAACCTGTAGCAGAGGCACTCTGCGTACAACTCAAAACGCTCTAGCAAATAAGACTCTTAGTCAACATAAAATTATCATCTCTCTTCAGAAAAGGCAGTGACCTAAGAGAGTTGTGTAAGACCAGCTTACTCCTCACCAGCTGGCAGATCTTGCTTTGTCACTCCACAGCAGTTTTTCATGTCATCCTTAAACTTTCTTGCTCTTCACTTCATCTCTCAGCAAGGAGTCTCAGCACTTGATTGCGCATCCAAGAGCGTAGTAAAATTACCCACCAGTCATTAGTAAAAACAGAGTAGGTCTGGCTTAGGTACATTTAAATAGTTGGTCCCTCACTCTTCAACACAGAAATCATGCCTTCAGTATCTGCAGAGCAGCTAGAACCACAGCCCCTCAGTTCCTCTGTGGTCTTTAAACAGCAATATAACACCAATTACAATATAAGAAACAAGTGACTATCAATTGTAATTCATATTCTCAAATGGAAAACATACTTAAAAACCAAACACATACACTTTTATTGAATGGCCAGAGCTGGACAAAGAGAGGTGAGTGTGCCCGAGAGGGGAAAACTTTGTCTACTGTAGTCACAGAATTTTCTAAGTGCTAACAGTTTGTTCTGGTGAAGGAAATGAGCAAAAACTGGCATACGTGTCTAAACTTACTAAGCTATGGCTAATAGAAAGCTACTTAATTCAGCCTTGAAAAGGCTTATAGATAACTTTTTAGTGGGTTGTCATATCAAGATTAATACATTCAATCTCCCACAAGCCTCTGCTATAATAACAGCCTACCTGTGAGAGGTGTAACCAACGTGCTTGAAATAAATAGCCAGCTTCTAACACCATTTGATTCACAGGCCACCAAACCCCAGCTGAAATGTGTTCCACACTGAAAGTCAGATAACCCCTGGGTCATAGGAAACCAATGGATAAGAGAGCCAGAAGATTAAACAATGTGGGTTTACACTGAAGGATGACCTAACATGAGGTTGACTGCACATCATTTTCTTGACTGCAAGGTGACTGGGTCAGAACTGGCCTTGAAGAGTAAATGAGGCTTTATCTTAACTGTCCACATGAACATGTGGACAATTACATGAACATATAAAACACCAAAAAATGGAAGCATAATGCCAGTGTGTATGACAAAGAGAGGTGGGAAAGCAGTAAGAACACACTGGAAGTTTACTGTGAGGACACAGTAATATATATAAAAAGTACCTTAAAAAATTTCTGCAAAAGCTTATTTAGTACTCAACTGAGACAAAGTTTACAAAATGCTGCCTAATTTTAGTAGTATTGTTAAGCGCTCTTCAGAGATGACTTCATCACACCCTTCAGAGAGCAGAATTTCACTCTTCTGGAAGAAGAAGAAATAGATGTGACATTCAAATCAAGCTTCAGAAAAAAATATATTCTGAACAAATATAAAAAGAAAATAGGTTAGCATGGGCATAGAAACAAAAATATATCATGCGTAGAATGAGCCAAAGAATTAATGTCAAGGAAGGAAATCATCTCAAGAGGTGAAATGTGTTCTAAGCATATGAAGAACAGTAGGCCCAGTATTCTTATTTTCCATGCAGCTCCTGAGCTGCTCCAGACAAAAGTATCTGTGAGATAGCACCATACTACTGAATACCAGAAGCAAAAGGGGCTGTAATGAAGAGAAAAAAATGGTAAAAAGAAGGATCAGGAAAGGGAAAACAGAAAAGAGATAGAAGTCCTTTGAGAAATGCTTTGGGGTTGTTTTGGGTTTTTTCCTCACAATTTAAATCTGGCATATTTAGATGTCACTGAAATAAAGTTCTTGGTAAATAAGATGCCACACTAAAAAGGGAACTGACATACAACACAAAATAAACAAGTTATTCTATCCCTGACAGAAATCCATTGAAGAAAGTTGTGCTCTACTAGCAAATTGCTAAACGGCACTGACATTCAAACAATACGCAGATAAGGTATTTACTTTATGCTCCATAAACATCTACAAAATTATCTGTCATTTTCCAAGGGCTTTTTTGTTTGGTGGCAGTAAACAGCAACGTTTGTGCTAAAACTGAAGAATTTTTCCTTTTATAAGTACTGCTACAAATACTGCAATGCACTTGCACTGATGTCTCCCTATCTTGATTTTAAAGAGGCCCTAGAAGTTCTCTCAAAATAAGATGAACGAACATTCTTTCCACATATTAAATGAGAGAACAGTGCTGACTTCAACTCTGAGAGTATATTCTCCAGCTGTGAAATATTAATCCTTCTATGAAAACACAACTCTCCAGATAATTTCCACTGCACTGGCATGAGCAGAAAGCCATGTAAATCTACTTTCTCCAGTAGTAACACAGCTACATAAAATGACAGGCTTATTCTGATTTGGGGGGGGAAAAAAAAAAAAAAGAACAGTCTGAACCCTGTCCTTACAGGAAGATATTCCGAGTTTAAAACTCAACTCTTCAATGCATCCAGCGCCTTAAGGTAAGGAAAATACCCCAAACAAAAAAGCAAAAACTTGAAAACCTATTTTTCAGAAAATATATCAATCTTTTCTTCATACATCATTCCTTCCATTCAGATGATTAAATTCCATACATCATTTTAGCCAGTGACCCACATTACACAGCATTAGCTGCTTTAACAATACTTAAGTAAGAAGAGATTAAGTATTTCACTGTGTAAATGGTAAAATCATAAAAAAAAAAAGACAAAAGGAACAGAAGCATGTTCCTCTTGTATGATCATGCTGAAGAAGATGACAAAATACGGTCAAACAAAACTAACAGGATTTCTAATTGCTTAAATAGACACATTTTGGCATTTCAAACAAATGAGGAATTATCAGGGTTGATTTCAGGAGGCATTTTGCCTCAGGACAAGACGGGAGCACATGCAAACTGAAAAATTAAGCCAAACAGTTTTACCTTTAAATAGATTATTTCCAACAGTCATAGTCCCTCAAGGCAAACCTGTTCCAGCCCTCTGCAATCTTAATCCTGTCATAGCTGATTTCCACACAAATTCTTACACAAACTAACAAAATTGTCACATAGGAAGAATTTTTTAAGTAGTAACAGCAGAATATCAATGGATATTTGAACTTAAACTCAGAAATATTTGTAAGCCACTTCTCCAGAGAACACAATCAGTACAAAGACTGCAGTGGCAAGTTATTTTAAAACTTGCATCTCCATTTCAGACCCCAGATGAGGCTGGGAAAGCAGGTGACAAACAGAACCGCTCACACACACGACAAGGAAGAAAAGGTCAGACAAAGGCAGAGGAAGGGCTCAGTATCTGAAATGCAGCAAATCACATCAGCAGGAGAAGTGCAAAACAGAGATTAGTTGATATTAGAAAAAATATGAAAATTTCAGAGCTGGTTTTGAAATATGAGAAAACCAATCCACTCCATTTCAAAACTCACAGTAGGTTCTTAGATCACAGAATTAAATACTGGTAGTGGGCTTCCCATTCTGCCCAGAAAAGGCTGGATCTTTGAATAAAGAAAAACATCTTAATGTGCACACATGACTCAATACAGAAAAAAAAAAATATTTCCATCAGTTTGAATTTGCATGAGATACTGATACGCTTTAAAAATATCTTTATTTTCTTTAAAGTGAATAATTTGGGGTTGGAAAAAGTTTTGACAACTTTGTTATTACCTTGTAACATTTGCTCAGCTGTTCATATGACAAGATGATTTATTTCACCATTTCAGACTAATACTAAAACTTTAGGAGGTCTGTTTTGCCTCCTTTTGGTAACACATAAGCTAGAATTTATTCTACATTGCATGGCACTTAAATGTAAGTACAGACACCACTAATCTAAAACTGTAAACAGAACTGCTTTCCAGATCTACCCAATCCATTCAAGAATAGATCCATAATTTATTTTACTCAGCTTGCAGAGTTGGAAAAAAATAAAAATATTATCCAGAAAATTGTGGTGAATTTCTGCTACTGTTCAAGGGAAATGAAAGGAAGCGATAATATCCTCACTTCCTTAGATCAAATTTAAAATGAAAGTTAGTTTCTGGCAGCTTATATTAGTTTATTAGTTTCCTCTTCTACTACCCGTAATACCTGACAGCAGTCTGTGGTAGGTGCTCATCAACTACAACAACCCACAGGGAGAAGACTATTTAGCTCATCCATTTGGTGAGACACTCAAAATGACCCATAGGCAATTTTTCCATAACTGAAGTTTTAACACCAGTATTACTCTTCACAAAAGCAACAGTGCTTAGCATAAGCCTAACCCAGAAACACTCACCAAGGTCTCCAAGCAGGAAACAAAATCCTCCCCTTTGTGAAGGTGAAAGTTATGGCCAGAGTTGTCACTTCAGGCCTGAAAAAAGGTGACTAAATTAAAGCTGCTCTGGTTTTAAAGACTTTTCACTATAGCTTCTGCTGTAGATAATCAGGGCTGTAGGTGATTAATACCTCAATTAAGAATGCTGTTTGTCAAGTTTCAAAATTCACATGCCCAAGTTCGCCCACATTTGTATTCCTCTACATAGATAATGGAGACCAAAATTTTCAAAGTTTCACAATCATTCACAGACAACAGAATTACTGATATATGAAAGCCTTGAAAAGTGAGCTATTGAAGTGCTTTCTTTCCTTATAGACATCATCAACTGACCAGGACTCTTCTCCAAGATCTTCCGTAACCCTCACCATAAAATCTACTCTGCAAAGTATCTTCCTGTGCTCATGGAGTAGTCCACGTAATGGACATTCCTTTGCAATAAAGTGGTGGGATTTGCTAGGAAAGTGAGGCAGAAAAAAAAAAAAAACCCAAACCAAAAAAACCCCCCACAATACAGAGGCATACCCCTTGGGTCCCTTTTCCAGAAGAACCTCCTGCTTAAGTTTTACCCACAAACCTTTTTTCTCACTGCTCACTCCTGTTTAGCTTTCCTGCAAATGAACAGTGATTATCCCAGTCATCATTACTAGATCTATTCACAGTTATTTATTCATAGGCAGTGACCAAAGACACCTACAGTATCTAGGACACCAAGGAGTAACAGTAATGATGTTTACTGTTCCATCTTCTACTCCTTTCCTAAATATTTCTGCCTTTGTTTCCATTCTTTTACAGCTGAGTACAAAGGTTACTCCTTCAAAGAATTAACCACAATAACAAAATTTCTTCCAAAGGATCACAGCTAACAAGGACGCTGTTAAAGCAGCTGTCTAAATAGGACTGTTTTCATCCTCCTCCTGCAGCATGCATTACTTTGCATTTAGCAATGTTGCATTCCAGCAGCTACTTATTGTCCACTTTCTCTGCATTTTGGAATATTTTTTTTTTTAACATCTCACAACTAATTTTGGATTGTGTGATTTTGTACTCCTAGCTGAATGTCAGCATACATTCGTCCTTTGTCTACATCATATATGGATTTGCTGAGGGCACATATTCTTGAAGATTCCACTGGAAATACCTCTGTGGAAACTAATCATTTAGTCTTACCCTTTTCTCATCTTCTGGCCAGTTATTAATACAACAGGAGGCAGTTCCTCTTAATTCACAACAGTTGACTTCCTTTAAAAGCCTCTGGCAGGAGGCCTCATCAAATGCTTTCTATAAATCAAAGTGCATTATACCAGCCATATACTTGTTCCATCCCTCAAAGGATTTGAACTGCTTTGTGAAGCCTGACTTCTAGTTAAAAAAACCCACAAAACAATCTGTTTACTATATTTACGTGTTTATAGAATTTCTATGATACTTTACTTCCTTCACACTCTCAGTTCTAATTCCCTCCTAAGTCCTTATGGTATCACACTTGCATCTTCTACTCCTCCAGCACACACAGCCTGATGTAGGAGATACATTACACATTTGGACAAAAAAATCTGACACTTCAGTGTCTGAGGTATTTTACAACTTGAGTAAATATTACCTGATCTGTATGATGTCCTCCTATTTATTTTACTGATACACCGTCTAATTAAAAGGCAATTCTTCTTGTCCACATCTGTAAGAAACTCTTCAGTCTTAGAATTTCTGTACAGTCGTCCACAGTGACAATACTGAGCACAAGTCCTATGGCTTGTTGCTGTAGTATCACCTTTCTTGATAATTCCCTCACATACTGGTTGCTCAACAGACCATAGCTGCCTTTGCATGCTTCCCACTGAGAGTGGTAAGTTCGTTATCTTAGGGTTTTCATTTTAAATTTGCCACTTTCTTCCTCCTATTTTCTTAGTTAAGAGATCTGCTCTTTGAAGGATTACTATCATCAGCTTTATTTAACCAGTACATTTTTTTTAAAAAAAAATGTAAAGCTTTTTTTGATATGTTACTTCCATGTCTCCAATTTGATGTCTTTATCTGGTCTCTCCTTTAGGGAGGGGAACGGTAAGTCTTATTAAAAAAAGTGGGGTACGTT
>NW_009709824.1:4351-17151 GCF_000703405.1 Apaloderma vittatum | reverse complement strand
GAATGCCACATAACAGTACAACCCAGGTACTGTTTACAAGATGACTGGCAAGTAACATCTTGCACCAGACCTCCTGCATTGCTTAAGATTAAAATATCCTCTTCGCACACTGAGGCAGATTATTGAAGAACATCCTTGACAATCAAAAAAAAAAAAAATACTCTTTGTCATATCCAGTTGTGAGCTTTGTTCTTCTCCCCCCCTCCACTTTAGAGCAAATGAAGTTCACTGCTACTACCACCATAACTTTTTCCCTATGTTCTTTCATGTCTTCTGGCATTTTACCCAATTGTCATTATTCTGATTATGTGGTCAACAGCATATTAAACTCCTCTATCTCCTTTTAAGGAATATTTCAATCTACATCAACTAACACATTACTTTATCCCATTTTCCTTAATCATAGAGCATCCTTCTACTAAAGCAACTCACCTGTAATGCAATTCCTACATATTTGCTCTCAAATACTGCAGCCTCATTGACTATCTTCATACCATCATGTTTCTCAAAATGCTTATAGCATCAGTATGCTCATTTTAAAAGTTATTTCAGTCTACTACCCTTCTTAAAAGGCACAGAGCATTTTGATAAAAGCACAAGAGACTGTGCTTAATCAGCTTGTCTATTTTTATACGCACCATTTAAGAGGACTTAATTTGCTGATACATTAAAACTCAGGGAAGAGGCAACAAGAGAAAAGGGACAAATTTTTTTGCTTGAGCATTCATACAGTGAAATACTATGCAAACAAACTTTTCTAGATCTTTCCGTTTTCTGTTTTAGCAATTATAAAAAAAACACATTACAAGAAAGCTAGTATTCTTTTTACATCTTATTACATCAGATTTTTGAAAACAGGTAGAGTGCATCTCCAATCCCCAGGTCTAAAAAAGGAATCCTTGCATTTTTAATTCATGTGCCCACTCACTGTCTGCTCCTACGTTTCCCAGCAGTTCTTCCATGAAAAACCATTCAGCCTCTTTCCAAGTTCCTGGGAGGTCTAGCAGCTCAGCATACCCTCATTTAGCAATGCTGCTTCTCAGATACTGCCTTATAACATCTACTTCTCAGCCAAATGTTTTTCATTAACTATCTCAGGGTTTCCACCAGCATGCTACACCCAAGCACTAAAAATTTATCTTCTCCAGCTCTACTAGACTGTTCTTGACAAAGCCCAAAAAGCTTCTTTCTTACCTGAGGCATGCCTTTTGCTCGATTTTGGCTTATAGTTAAGACTTTTCTTACAACTCCCCTTTTTGGTCATCATTGCTTAACCCTTCTCATTGGCAAGCTGACACACCCATCTGCACACTGGTCTGTCTTATTTAAGGTCTGTTTGAACTTCTGGGGGTCTTGAAACTAACTGCATATCACTACTACAACCACTCCTGCTGTGGTTTTGTGCTGGAGCTCAGTGTTAGTTGAATGGTTGGACTCTTATCTTGTCCAACCTAAATGATTCTACTATTCTATGCCCAAGCATAAGAGTCTGGAGAAGAACAGACTTGGTTGAAAAAAACCAGCAGACGGATAACTAGCTACACTAACAGCAGGTGTTAGCAAATGCCTAGAGATGACCAAAAATAAGGCAAACAGCAATCCTTGCTTACAGTTTTGAACCACTATCAGCTCTCTGGGTGGTATATGGTTTCTACATATTTTGATGTATGCTTCATTAAAAAAAAAAGTTAGCATTCAGTGAAATGGTGTCATTCCATTTATTACCACAACAAACTGAACTACAGTGCAACCTTTCAATTCTGTTAGGTGTTTTTGATGCAGTTCATGAGATGTCAAAGTCTCTTGATGCCTTTTGTTGCATCCATCCTCTTGAAATGTCAAAGTTTTATAACCTGCAGCTACTCTGTCACTTCATCTGACTATGTGTATGAAATAATGTAGTGGGCATCAAATCACTGAATTTGGAGTGCTTGAAGGGTGAAAAATTTAAGTCACAAGAAACTAAGTAATATAATGTGGCAGCCTTTTATTAATAGCATGGAAGCAAGTAGAGCATGGAATAGCTTTCTTATTACACTAATGATGACATATTAGATTACAGTATGTTCATTTTTTGTCAGATTATATAGTCATTGCTTCTAGAAAGACAGATACTTAGAATTTTTACATAAGTTTTTCCAAGACTTATAGAGGCTTCTTGGTTTTCTTCTTGTAAGAATTGTCGTAAGTATGAAACTAACAAATATGCTGCTAAACAGAATTGTTTATTCACAGTTTTTCATTGTTGTTCTATTTCAACTTCCTATGACTCGAAGAGATATTAATTATTAAAAGATTTAGAAAGCAATCAGACGGAACACTCAACTACAAAATTAGAAGAGCACTGTCTTTCCCACCCCCTCCTACAGAAAAAAAACCTCTGCAAGCATGGATGGTGACATACACACCTTGGCATGCCTCAACATATTAAATCTGCACCTGAGTCTGTGAAATCATGAAGAGTCAAAAAAAAAGTGAAGTCCAAGTTCCACTACTTAGCAGGTGAGTAAAGTCTTGTTCCTCCCCAAATCACCTGGATCCCTCTCTTCTCTGCCTCTGGTTCATCCTCTAGACTTCCCATAGCAAGTCCTACGCTGTCCTGAAAGGCTTTTTCCCCTCCATCAATCCAAAATGGATTCAGGCAGTGCCCCATGGTGCTTGGTTTCACTCCTGGACAATGTGGCTGGGGGTCTCCTGGGACAGCGCTGGGAACGTTTTCCTTTATTTCAAGCCCCTTACTTGGGCTCTCCCTGCCCATCATTTTGCTTCCGTGTTCTTCCATTGGCTTGTGGAAGTGGGCCTCTGAGGGACTGATGCCTCCTAGGATGAGCTTCCAAGTACATTCAGGCACCTCCAACTGCCCTTGTCTTTCTGTGCTCCTCTGTGGGTGTGCAGGTAAGTTTTTATCACATAAGCTAAGAAATTGTTCACCTTTGAACACTTAACCTGAAAGGTTCAGGAACCTGAGAATGTAATGCTGTTTAGTTTTGATATATTGATGCAAGTGCAATAAGCAATTAAGATTATCGCATCATTTGCCTTTTCAAATCCTGGCATTCAGAAATAGACATAGCTTGAGCTATGTAATTCACCTAACCCTTTTAAAGTAAGCAACAGTGGTAAACAGAGGAAAATAAGTTACTTGCAGCTTATCTAAAATCTCAGCTTGAATACAGGTTAAGAGTAATTTTAAAATAGTAGGCAGGTATATGTTTTCTCTCTTTGTCTTCAAAGTACAGGCTTCTCAGTGCTAACGCCTGGCTAATGGTTAAATGGAAATCAGGTAGGGAGGAAGTCACAACAGGCAAATAACTCCACAGTGCTTTCACTGCCATCACTGCTGCACCCACCCTGCAGCACACAGGGTCACTTCTGCCAGACCTATCAATGGACAGACACCTGCAGGTGCCCTGCAGAACAGATGGTGCTGAAAGATTAAAACCTTCATTTTTGTCCACAGGTGTTATCAGAAAGCCCAGTCTGAGAGCATTCATTAAGCAAAATCTAGTTTTCACTAGAATTTGAGGGACCCTGGCAGCCAAGTTGCTTATCCGTTCTAGAACTCAGCATTTGCATTGCACATGAAATATACTTGTCCACCTCACTCAGATCTGAAAACAGAGACAGCAATTCACTAGCACTTAATTCCTTGATAAGTCTTTAAGCATGCCCAGTACTAACCTAATCTCCCAAGGTCAAAATTACAAGAATTCTTGAATGTATTAAATGAGTTACATATCAGACCATATTTGAAGGCAGGTGTGTGTCTGCTTGTTTCTAAAAATCCTTAAATAATCTGAGAGTAACCATTAAAAAAATAGAGAAAGAGACATAAAAACCAGTACAGACTTGTTCCCAAGAAGTCTAAACTGCATGCCAGACCCCGCTGAGTGCCCTTCATTCACTTTTGCTGGCTCAGACTTGTCTCCACTAAAAAAAACCAACAAAAAACAACTTCCCAAAATTTCAGTGATCAAATGTTTACGTGCTACTGCCAGACACTTGTCAAGCTCCACTTCCTCAGTAACAGGCCTGACGACTGGAGAAGAGAGCAACACTTTCTCCTTGAAGCAGACTCAGCGTATAACACTAGTTAGAAGGAAGGATGCTTTACAGACAGTATTGCTGCTGGAGAACACAGAAAGGGGGAAGGCCATTCCATAATTAGAAAGCTGTGCCAGTAATGGAAAGAATGAAGTTACTTATCCACAATGCATAACAGCAGCATACAGGATGCACTACAACATAAAAGCTTCCAACATGCACACACAGGGAGTAGACACTATACTAGAGGCACATCCTGAAATATCCCTGCAGTAAAAAGGGATTTTTTTTTTTTTTCTTTTTTAGAACACAGAGGTCAGGTAATATACCATCATAGCACATTGCAAGGGATTTACCGTCTAAGATGAAAACATAGTTCTTCAGTGAGTGCGATACTGAACAGAGGGCAGTAACTGCCGCAAAAATTAACAGAACTTCATTCTAAGTTCAAACAGTTTACTTAACCATACTTCAGCGACATTATCTTTCACTAAATGGCATGGTAACATGCAATACCAGCAGATTCAGAAGATACAAAGAGAAGGAAACCTTAAATTGATTTTAGAATATATTTTCTAATTCTTTATGCAGGCAACACCTCCTTCCTTTCCATTTATTTTCCCCTCAACTGCAGCAGTATCAGACGAAGAGTCACATTACTCTAGGTCATCAATGTTATAAAAATGTCACTGCAGGAAACAGTCATTAATATCTGAACAGTTGCCTCTACTGATTACGCTTTTATCAATATCTCTGTAGTGGCAGATGAGTCTAATGTTAGCACTGCGGTACACAGTAATATTGCTAATCAAGAGAACAAAACATACTTTACAGTGTATTCATCAGGGAGACATCATTCAAACAAACTGTGCTGCAGTAGAAGCCTTCAGGGGCCTCTGCAGAAATAACCAGCCAAACAATACTTACTTCTCAGTTTCTCACACTTTTCGACTCCTGATACTTCACAGATTCCTAGATATCCAAAGAGTTCTCTTCATGCAGGGAACAGCACCTTTCAATAATTGTCCTAACAAATCTAAGCATTCTCTTGCATTTGATTTCTAAGTTTACACTAAAACTGATTTACATGGACAAGTGTTTAATCTTCAAACATTTCAAACGGTTGAAGTATGAAATTAAAGTTCCAGTCCACAACATGATACACTCTGATAAACAACTGAGTGTTCTATGTCACTTTTAAAGTTTTGCTCTCTCCCTGCTTCCTCTTCACTTGCCTACTTTCCATGAGAATTGTTTTTATTATATCAGAAATGGAAAAGTGCATGGCCCACAGCCACATTAGACCACTGAAAGCATGGAGAAAGTTCAAGGACAACATAAAAGTCTTCATGCACCTGTAACTAATCTACCAAAAATATTCTGGAGCATTAAATATTCTCCAAGAAAAGCACCTGCTCAATAGACAACTTGTTTCTAGCTTGTCTTTCTACTGAAAGCATAGTTTGCTGATCACTAAGTATTTTGGAAGAATCTGTTTCATCACCCTTTCTCTAGGATGTTTTTTTAATCATAAATCTATCCAAAGCTAGTAATTTTCCCCTTTTATTTCTCTCCTTCATTATTTCAAGGAGTTAAACATGGCAAAAGCAGTACTTTGTTTCAGTGTTTCTCTCACTTGTATTAGTCTCCTTGAAGGGGCAGAAGTGGACTTAACTAGAAGAGTTATATATTCTGAAGTTACTCTGCATATAAACAGAGTAAAACTGCTGAAATTTCTATTTGGCTCAATCTTATGACAGTTTCAATGGCCAATTCCCTATAAACAACCCCATTTCAGCACTTTGAAGAATCACAAGTATACTCAAGGCTGAAACTCAAGACTTGGCAAAGAGACTGTAGACCACGCAGGAAGAGATCTAGTCAGATCAATTTTTCCATTAACTTCCCAAGTGTTAAATGGGCTTTGAAGGCAGTCCTGGACAGGACGGCTCCTATGTAAGATACAGAATTTACCTCCAACTTGGAAGAAGTAATAAGCCTTCCTACAGAAAAGCAAGCTCATAGCAGAGCACGCTCAAAGAACTTCTAGATGATCTTCAAAATGCAGACAGGAAGGGATAGCATAAAACTGCAAACATCTGCTTCTGAAAGAACCTTGAGCATGAAGTCTGGAAGAAATACAGGTTTTTCAGCAGCTCAGACACATAGACAAGAAAACCCAAGTGTGGATTCAGTCAGAGGTGTCAGAAATGGACTATTTTGTTAAGTCATTTGCTTCTTCTGCAGTAGACATGGGAGGCAGCACTAAACACAACACACAAACCAAAACCAAACACATTTTGTTATTTGGTAGAAGGAAAAATTATTTCAGAAGCACAAACACTGGTGCATTTAAATAAGGGAGGGAGACAGAGTTACTCGGAGGAGGAATATGGAAGAACAACGAGGCATCTCTTGGTCACATTTCATTTCCTCCTCTGAATATATATATATCCTTGGTATCTAGAGTATACAGTTTGTTTCCACAAAATTTGTTTTATATGTACACACACACTCTATGCCGTTATATCTTTCTCCCAGGAAGAGATAGCCTAAAATAAGTTGTCAGAACACAACAAAGTCAGTCCTGTAACTTTTTCCATGCCCAGCAATAGTGAGAAGCAAACACCTGCTATCATGTCTTTCATTAAGGATACGGCATGCACAACAACTGATAGAAAGTCAACTAGCAGGCTCTTTTTCAGTCCCCCAAGAGACATCAGGAGTTGGCAGAAAGATTGCATACTACTGGCAAAAGTTGCTTTCATGCCTCTTCTATTGAAGGATTATCACCATGAAAAAGGTGAGATCAATTTCATATTTCTTGCATCTAATAATGTCCACCACTTAAATACACCCCATCACCACATTTTGAAGCAAACCACAGTACTTTTAAGACAAGCCTAATGATCAATTAAAAAGAAAAAGAAATCATTAAAACCTTTTTAATAAATGAGTACTATGAAATATGTAATAGCATTAAGACCAGTTATACTTTAAAATATTTAAAACATGTACACAAAAAAACCTCAATAGCAAGGATTTTGATCTTCCTGCCTGACGAAAACCAGAACTATAGCAGGCTATTAAAACAGAATAGCTATCGACATTTTCAGAGGTGGTATTACTTGAAGAACAATAGAATGTCTGTGCCTTGAACTATTGTTTTGAAAGATCACTTCTACATAAGTAAAAAACAGACACCCAGAAATAGACACACTGTAATTTCTTTAGAATGAGTCTATCTTAAAGGAAAATAAAGGGAGACAGTATTGCAATCCCCTTGAGATGCAGTATAAAGAAGAAACTTTATTTTTGTGTACTTTGCCTCTGTCTTTCCCCATTTGTTAAAAAGAGTGCATTTGGATAATCCATGTTAAAAGCTGCTGGACATATTCATGTATTTTTAAATACAATAATGTGTTTTCACTTCAGATACACTCAAACTTTTAAAAGGCAACTTACATTCTTGTCTGGAGCATAATAAGCAAGAAAGAAAATTAATACTAAAACATAAAAGTAATCCCCAACATCTAAAGTAAACCTCAGAGTTGAGCATGAAAGAAAGCATGTTTTACTTAAAAAAGGATTATTCCTCTCACACACAGTGCTTATTTGTTTGCCAAGCAATCTTGCTTATTCTCTTTTTCAATGCTCTAAAAACTGCAAAGACTAGGGTTACATTTAAAAATCTCCAGTGAGGTGAGTAAAGGCTATTTCACTACACGTCTCCCATCACTAGTACAGCCTCAGTTTTGAAAAAAATCTGTGCTCCTCGGGGGGGGGGCGGGACCACACCAAAAAAACCCCAAACAACTAAATAAGAATGAAAATGGTAATGTTGAAAGGAAGCACATTTTCAGCAAATAGCTACCTCCTCAAATGGCTGGCCTTTGCTGTGAGAAGTAGGTAAGCTCCTACCTTCTTCACAACTCTTCATATTTCTCCTCAGTTTTATCGCTCTTCATTTCACGCAACAGAAATGGAACATCAAGAGTGAGAAAGAGGGACCAAGTAGAGGTGTCTCAACTGATTAAACATCCAAGGGCTTGTGCTTCAAGCTATATGTCTCAGGACAGAGGGATATCCACACTGGTGTTTCGGTTTTTTCTTCTCTTAACATTTTTGGTCTCCTTTATTTTACACACCTCACTATTTCTGTTCACTTCTTTCCTAGTCTCAACCAGTCTGAATACTCTTCTTTTGCATTTGAAGAAAAAAGGAGTACTTTCATGTGTTCAGTTATGCACCCAAAACATCAACCACACTTGCTTCCTGCTCTTTGCCCTTACATTGAAGTTGTAGCTATACCAATAATCACCGTCATCTTTAAATACTAGCAAAGGGAAATTCATGTTCCCATAAGAGTCGATAGCCATGTCTACCATCTGAAAAAATAAAATTTAAAAGAAAAAGCAACAGTTCCATTGTTAAAACTTTCAAGCAAACAATTCATGCTTTTCAAAAAAAAATAATAAAAGTCTTACAAAGTAAGCTCTCCTAACATTGAGTCAGCTGAAGTACAGAAGAACAGAAGAATTCCCAACATACAAATTATACCTTTATCCAAGAGGGTAGCTGTAGTACATCACCCTCAGCTGTAGAACTGGGATTACTTCATTTTTTTAACATGCTTAAAACCCACCTATACCATT
Organism: Apaloderma vittatum; assembly: GCF_000703405.1. Taxonomy (NCBI): domain Eukaryota; kingdom Metazoa; phylum Chordata; class Aves; order Trogoniformes; family Trogonidae; genus Apaloderma; species Apaloderma vittatum. The sequence goes on along the minus strand of NW_009709824.1, from coordinate 8,452 downwards.
TATGTCTTAACTAAACTGAGACCATTACTCTTGCCATCTACGTATCATAAAAACAAAACAAACCCAATCTCCTTATGTGCACCATCTCATAAATAATTCAGAATGGCAATTTCATTTCCTTTAGATCAGGTCTTTAGCCCATTGAGAACAAGAAATCTTTACTATTCTTATTAAATATTTACTATATGGATGTTCTGGCATCATCACAAGAAACACTGCATACAAATGTTATGCATTAGAAAAAAAACAAAAGCTACATTTAAAACATTTAAAAGATGCTGGCAAGCAGACAATAGCTGAGAAGTGCAAATAAAGCTGACAGCCTAACTTTCACTGCTGATTCTTCCCAGGACAAAAAGCAGCCACACAAGATAGCTTAACCTTCTGCTTTCAGGTCAACAGGTATCAAGTACTTTTCCACAAAACAGACATTTGTCATGATCTGAAAAAAAAAAAGTAAAAACATTTTTAGTTAAGCAAAAAATTTTAAAAATCAACTTGTTTTTCCATACAGCTTTTCATCAATGTATGTTACAAATCTAGAGACGTCACAAGCATTTACCAACTTCGTGTATGCAGTAAAGATTGTATCTATACCTCTCTGCCAGCAACATTTCTACCTTCAAGAGGCACTTCAAGAGATGGTTTAGTGTTTGGAGATGGCTTAGTGTTAGGGTGGTGTAGGGCTGTATGTTGGACTTGATGATCTTACAGGTCCTTTCCAACATTTATGATTCTATGATTCAGAACACCAAACCTAATGAACCTAACTAAAAGTGTAACACCTACAAGAAAACTCCTAAGACGACACAGAATGCAGAAGCCTCAAAGTATTACATGATCTTGAGTATCCCATTCCCTATCACCAAAGGGAACTTTTAATCTTCTGTTAAACCTGTTGTTTCACTGAGCTTTTACATAGCTGTCCTGGCAGTAGTCATATAACTCTATGTCAAAGCAAAATGCACCCAGCACAGCAACGAGATTTAGCAATCCCACTGCAACCTTCAGGTTTAAACGTACAACTGCCTGTCCCAGTCGACAGAGCTACAGCTTACACTGCAGCAATAACCATCACAATCGCTGGTTTCTGGCAGGACTCAGCACACACTGTAATGCAATGATTTTTTCCCAGTGAGAGTCCAGTAAGAGGCCACAGGAACATGCTTCCCTCAGCCACCTGCTCTCTCTACAAACCTGTACTACGTATCACAATCTCCAGCAAACTACGTACCTGTGATAACAAGCTTCCACATTTTAAGTTTTGTTTGAAGTGAACCATCAGCAATCACCACTTTCACAAGAACTTCCCACTCTAAGCATCACATTGTTATTTAGATACACAAAAATACTCCGAAATAGACTTTGACAAAACCAAAATAACACTGGCTGGGAATATTTTCACGTGATTTTCCCAGGTACAAAGCTTGCTTTCTAGCTACTAGGCCAGGCCAACGTTTCGAGGCCTTCAGTCTCAAGGCAGCAAGGCACCTATTTCCAAGATGCCTTTATTTTGTAACTCACTTCTGAGGAACAAGCAATCAGGCTGCAACACTAACCATTTCTCTTGAGAGCAGAGGGCGAACACACTAACATTTCCCCATTGAGAAGAACAAAGTAGCCCTGAGCTACTGTATGCTGATCACTACTGTGCTCAGCACCATCTTTCAACCCTCTTTTGCTACCGGTCTGAATTGCCACTCTGAAATGCATCAATCAGACAGATAACCCACTAAATTAGGAACTGCACTTCTTCCTAGCACAGCCTGCCAAGACAGCTGCACTGTCTTCTGTATTAATGGCTTGAGAAGGTACTAAAATAAAGCTTTGGCACTGATGTCCACCAAGAGAAGGTACTCCCATCATTGCTGGAACTCACCATCAGTGTGTTTTCTTTTCAGTATAAGAGTCATGCAAAACTATTTTTAGTAACCTAGTATGCATAATCCTTTCAGTCATATGCTTCATTTAAGTTTGAGGAAGATAACAAAAGCATATTTTGTTGGCTGTAGTTTTCCAAGGACCAGAGGCAGTTGGGTCTTCAAAGGAAACAAGGGTCAATTTATCCCTCATGCATAAGGCCCATCACACAGCAACAGCTGATTTGGTCAGCTGGGGATCAGATGACCCAGATCAGACTGGGGTAAGACAGGAGGCAATTTCTCTATTAGGCCCCAATAACTCATTTGGAATTCACTGTGTCACTTGCTGTAACTTCTCAGAAGGGATACATATGAGAAGTTAGAGCAAAAACCCACATGGTATAAGAATACAGGCTCAAGGAGGGTAACCGTGGAATAATGAACCAGGCAACCTAAGTAGAAAATGACCTATAAGAAAGGCTTTTTAGAAGAGACATAGTAAGATTAGCTGAGGTAGCACTAAAAGGAAACTGAGGTGCTGCATTAGGACAAATCTGGACTTAAAGACCAGTATATTATTCTGAGATAGTGGAATGGCAGATGGAAGAGCAGAGCATGGTGATCCACCAGCAGAGGAGGCAAAGTTGGACAAACAGTGCTTTTGCAAGTCATGTGAGGTTATTAGATACCATCCAGAGCAATGGCAGTATACTTTCTGGTATCAGTTCTAGAGAGAGCCCAAGTTCAGAACTTACACCTTTGCACGAACGTCCCCAGTGTTTCAAACACACTGCTGCAAAGACACTGAGCACCCATAAATGTGCAAGATGAGACTAGATGTTTTAACATATTCACTAATGAAAGTAAGTATTTTTAGCAAAGAGCAACAGCTCACTTGTTTTATGTATATGGATAAAAAAGCTGAGCCTAGTATGGGAAGAGTATCATTAATGCCTCAGAAGTCTTCTTCAAAGAGATGAGGAAAACCATTCCTCCTGAAGTAATCTGTCAAAGCTGCCAGATCTTCTTTTAGAACGTGGCTTTTAAAAGCACATCCCACAATTTAAACCACTTAGGCTGGGAGATTCACTTGGCTTTTTTTTTGTTGTTGTTAAGAGCAAACTCCAATCAGAAGCAGGCAAACTGGCCTAATTTGACAATTTAGTGGTCAAGTTCTAAATAAAAGTTTCAGCAAGCTTCAATTGACCACATAAGCAGAGAACAGAGAAGTATTTATAGCATGCTCTCCCTCAGCCACCAGCTCAGAAACCACAGCAGGACACATCACAGCACATGATTTCAAGCATGTGATAAAGTGCTCAAGCTTCTCTTTCAGCCAAGGATGCCCTCTCTCCTATGGAATATTCTTTCACCTTCCTTCTCTCCTTGATATTTTAAAACAGACATAGAAACCCACTGCATTAACATTCCCCAAACTATTTTAAACAAACATACACCATGTACACTGAGATGAAGGGGGTTTATTTCCACACTTTCCTGCAAATAGTCAAATAATCCTCACCACATTTTACTGAAGGCCTCAGAAGCTTTCCATAATTCTTGTCAGCTCTTAACCTGGTGAGAAGTCCAACAACAGCTTACAGCCAATTATCGTGATCCAGTATTTTTTTGTAGTAACGGCATTGAGCAAGTGAGTCTGTTTATATGGACATCTATAGTCGATCTTCTACCATTCCCACACTCCTCAAACTGAACACACACATGTAGTTACAATACCTAAATGCAGCTCCAGAGTAACTTCTCCGAGTATATGCACCCACAGTCAGTGCTCCATGGTGACATAATTATCTTGTCATGAAAACTGAGACCAGTCAGCTTAAGTCTCAAAGGGCATAAGTGTTTTCACACTATTTGTTACTAATTAAAGTCTAGTAGCTTTTCTGTTACAGCCTCTCAGGTCACACTTGCACATCAGCAGCTTCCAGATGAAGTTATAGGCATGTAAGCCTCTTTAGGCTCCAGAAGAGTTTCCCATCCACAGCTCCCTCCCCACTCTGCTACTCACTATCATACTCTCTCACAAAGGTTAGGGCTTGCTCAGAATATTATGACTACCTGAATTACAAAACATTAATCAGTCAGCTTAACAAATTACTTAGCAGTTTGAGAAAAATCCATTTTTTAATGAAGAAAGGTTTCAGAATAGCCACACAAACACTTAAAGCCAGTAGGGAGTGATGACAATAACTGGGTGTAGACTGATGCAATAATTTTTCTT
>NW_009709824.1:379-4320 GCF_000703405.1 Apaloderma vittatum | reverse complement strand
CAGGAATCAAGAGAAACACTTTAACCTGGTCAGGTCCATAGCTACCCAAGCCTCAGCTCCACCTACAGTAGCTTTTACTGAACAGATGAACACAGGGAAGTTATTGTAAACCTCTATTATGGCAATCTTAAAGCATGAATGAACAAAAATGCACCAAGTGGTATAACTACTACCGAGAATAACAACCTGTTGAGTCTGTAGGTTATCACTTTAAGATGTTATGCAGCTTTATGCATAGAGCCTGTTTTAGGACATCTTCTTCTTACCATTTGCTCAGAGATGAAAACCAAGATGGCTGCAAAAGAAGAAAGTATTTTCTCCTTTAATTTAACATCAAGCAGAAGTCAACAGTTTTTATTTGAGAAACAGAATAATACAGGTTAGAAGGGATCTCTCCAGATGATCCAGTCATTTTTTACGGAGAATTAAAAAGCACAATGCATTTTCAGACTCATCTGACATTAACAAATGGGTTTTTGTTGCCTGTTTTAGAAATAAAATTTAAATAATTGTCTTCAGAATTAATTAATTCCAAATATCCTTAGTGAAACAGATCACGTACACCTTGTCTTCACATAGAGAAAACCTTGATATTTCAGCATTTGACACTGGCTTTCACTAACCAAAGAAACCTTCCTCTCCCAGTCTTCAACAGCTGCCTGTGAAAGGGTTAAAGGTGCTATGGGCTTTCACAATCTTAACAAAGGATTCCTGTGCTGGGTAGCATCCTTATTTCAATAAAACATGTTTAATATACACATGGGAGGAAAAGCTAAGCATATAATGGCTGTTCCATTTTCTCCCAAGTCATTATGCTTGGATTGCACTTAGAACTTTGGGAAAAATCAAGCCACATGACATGCGAGTGCTACAAGACAGCACACATCACAGAGTTAGTCTGAGGAGGAAAGGCTGGATTTATTTCCTGTGCAGCTGGTTTGCTCTTAATATTCCCTCTAGTACATAGTCCCCCAAATGCTTCTTCTCATTCCATAAATCGTAAAGCTGCTTGGAGTTAACAGTGTTAACTCCCTCCTCCCTACCAACTACTCTTTTTCTGATGCCAGATATTACCCACAAAACAAGCCAGTGTTCCGTGGATGTCAACAACTTGTCAATCTGCCTTGACCCATCAGTCATCATTCTGGGATGCCACTGCATCCCAGTTAGAAGCATTACTATAACCCCAGCACCTGGCAGCACTCTTTTCCTCACAGTAAAGCTTGCTACTATTTCACCCACTTCAGCTGCAAACCCAGAGCAACAGTTACCTTCTTAGGAACACACCCACAGATGCTCATTGCCCAATGGTTTGTCACTCAAACAGATGTCTCTATCAAAAAGCCCAGAGCACATTCAAAATAAAACCTGTCTCTACTGCAACAGTGCCTTCTGACAGCTCTTGGATTACAAGAGCTATATGCCACTGCTTCAGAGTGCTTAACAGCCTTTGGTCTTTTCTATACATTACGAGAAACTAAAGAGAAGTTCAGATCACACCTTGAATCAGTTTAAGGAAGAAGGGACAAACTGCAGCTGCCTGCAGCCAGCAGCAGCATCACAAGCGTGCTTCTCCTGTGCTGATCTAACTGCCCAGCACCAGGCAAGAAGCTCCCCAGGCTCGAGTCCAGGGGCTGTAAAGACTATGCTTCTGCTTTTCCCCCGTACGTCTCTAAGGTACAGATATAAATCTGACAGTGAAGAGCACCATGGCACTTTTTCCCCCCTCATCGTAATATTCTTGAAAGATCAGCTAAAAGCCACATAAAGCAGCTGCTATGGCACAGCTAAAGAAGTCACTACAAGCAGAATTAAGTGGTCTGACTGGAGGCAGAGGGAGAAGGCAAGAAAAGCCAATGCTATAGCCTTACTACCATTGGAAGTTTGCAACTATTTGCAGTTGTTTCACTTGACTTACAGCCAAACCTTATTTGGCTTTTGTCATAATTTAACACACAAGAAAGCAAATGCATGTGTAAAAACAATATTATCTTCTGTTTTAAATAACTTGCAATTTGTTATATGCATGAAAACACCAAAGGAATACTGATATTTTAATTCTACATGCCCAGCAGAAATCTGGCCTCATACCATTTTTTTTAATGTATACTTTTTTAAAAAAAAAAAATTGTTCAAAGAGCTTTTATGGCAGCATATATGTAAGTTACAGTAGATACCATTAACAGTAGAAACGCTTAAGGTAAACTTTTCACTTCTTAAGAAGGATGTCAGAGACTTAAGAACCTTCCTTAAGAAAAAAAATAAACCTTTCAAATTTGAGACTTCCTGGTCTAAAAGAGACACGAGATGCAAAACCACAACCCAAATTGCCCTTTATAAATCTGTGTTTATACCTGCCTGTGTTCACTGTGCACTGTTTCACAAAAGCATGTGAAGCTTTCCTATCACTTCTATGTCATTACAGTCATAAGGTATGGAAGTTAGTAATCTCCTTATGTCAGACAAAAACTTAAAGCATCAAGAAGTCTACATACTCCTAAATTATCTTAAAGTGATCATAAAGTTCAGGGCTGAGGACAAAGCTTTTTTTTCATTTTCCCTTCATTTCTCCCCTCCTAGTGCCGATACAGGGACACCTCCTGCCAAATTAGGTCATCTGGTCACCTGACAACTGTAAATAGTAAGCAGTCAGTTAACACTGTTTAAGAGATTAACGATACTACAGCATTCACAGGTGAAGTTATGATAATCCTGTGGGTTAGCGTTGGGTTTGTTGCTTTTCTGAATCTTAGAAGGTGAAAAACTTGTGTAGTTGGGCTCAATGACCATCATTAAACAAAATCCTTATGCCAGCTTTAATCCACCTGCCCTTGTCCTCACCACTATGACATTAAAGACCAGCTGTATATTAAGTGGCTAAGTATCCACTGTACAGAGGGTACAAAAAGAGGCTAAAGTCAACAAGAGTGGATTTGTTTGGAACCCCGAGACCTGCTTTAGTTTAAGGTTGTCAGGAATTGAAAATCTGATACAAAAGTATAAGAATACTAACCATTCTTAGAAGTGAGACAGTATAAGACATTTAAATATATATATATATATAGGATTTTAAACACTAAGTTAATGTTTATAATAATTCAAGTTACCTGAGAAATCTTTGATTCTTTTTTTTAAACCTACATGAACAGAAGGGTTTTGTTAGAGTTAAGCTTTCCAAAGTTCATGCTGGTGGTCAGGAGGCTAGAACGTAAGTTTTTTAAGTAGCTCTTAAGATAACACTTACTGTTAATGTAAGTCTACTAATAAATCAAAAGGAAACTATGCATAATTTACTAGAAAGGAGTTGCAACTATTCTGCTACACACACAAAACATCAATAACAGCAACATTTCAGTACATTTTTTTACAAAGAAAATGCTGAGCATTAAACTAAAGAAAAGCACTAACACTAATCAATCAAAATCTGCTTATAGTGTAAGGAGACTTCTTGACCAAAGCAAAATGTCCAGCCTGAACTTATTTACATTACATTTCTGCTAGCATCTGCACAGAAGTTAATTATTCTTTTAGTTATGACCTAGTCAATAAACTGTTTTGAGCCTACATCTGCATTATCATACATATTGTGAAAAAGTCTATACAGGCACATTTTACAGTAAGATTAAGTAGCAGCCTGAGTTTTAAGAGCTTTCATGGCAACTAATGTTTAAGTAATCGCTTCTCCTGCTGAAAAAAAAATGAAAAAAAAAATTGCAGAATTGTTTCCTTTGCATTTGTTATACTCTACCCAAAATGTACCTAGTCATTGATATGTCATTTCTGTTACTCACCAGGCCAGTTTGATACTAAACCCATTTACTCAGCTGAAGTCAATGATAGCCTAAGAGCTACCAGGATTAAAACATCTGCAGACAGAAGGCATGTAAAGGCATGGCATTAAGCCAACGGCATAAGCAAGGACGCGAGATGTATTTTCATGA
>NW_009709824.1:0-343 GCF_000703405.1 Apaloderma vittatum | reverse complement strand
GAGAGATTATGTAGTCCACCCCCCCTGCCAGAGCAGGATCACCTAGGGCAGCCACACAGGAATGCATCCAGGTGGGTTTTAAAAGTCTCCAGGGAAGGAGCCTCCACAACCTCCCTGGGCAGCCTGTGCCAGTGCTCTGTCACCCTCACAGTAAAAAAGTTTCTCCTCATGTTGAGGTGGAACTTCCTATGTTCTAACTTAAACCCATTATTTCTTGTTCTAATGCTGGGCACCACTGAAAAGAGATTTTCTTCCTCTTGACACTTACCCCTCAGATATTTATACATGTTAAAAAAAAACCCACTCAGACACCTCGTTTCAAGGCTAAACAGCCCCAGTTCTC
>NW_009709823.1:0-29635 GCF_000703405.1 Apaloderma vittatum | reverse complement strand
TCCCAACTTGGTGTCATCTGCAAACTTGCTGGCGGTGCACTCAATCCCCTCATCAAGATCACTGATGAATATGTTAAACAGAAGTGGCCCCAGCACCGAGCCCTGCGGGACACCACTTGTGACTTGCCACCAACTGGATTTAACTCCATTGACCACAACTCTTTGGGCCCGGCCATCCAGCCACTGTTTCACCCAGCAGAGTGTGTGTCCATCCAAGCCATGGGCAGCCAGCTTAGCCACAAGGATGTTGTGGGGGACGGTGTCAAAGGCCTTACTGAAGTCCAGGTAAACTACATCACCATCCTTTCCCTCATCCACTAAGCAAGTCACCTTGTTATAGAACAAGATTAGATTTGTCAAGCAGGATCTGCCCTTCATGAATCCATGCTGACTGGGCCCAATCTCCCTGTTGGCTTTTAACTGTTCTGTGATGGCTCTTGAGATTATTCGTTCCATCACCTTTCCCGGCAATGAGGTAAGACTGACAGGTCTGTAGCTACCAGGATCCTCCTTCCTGCCCCTCTTGAAGATGGGCATAACATTTGCTAGCCTCCAGTCCACTGGAACATGCCCAGTTAACCAGGACTGCTGAAAGATGATGGAGAATAGCTTGGCAACCACATCTGCCAGCTCCCTCAGTGCTCTAGGGTGTAATCCATCAGGCCTCATAGATTTATGAGGATTCAGCTTATGGACCAGGTCCATAACCATTTCTTCATAGCTTACGTAGGTCCTGTTCTGTTCTGTTCCTTATCCCTTTCTTCCAGCTTAGAGGTCTTTGTGCTCAGAGAACAACTGGTCTTACTCTTAAAGACTGAGGCAAAGAAGGCATTAAGCACCTCAGCTTTTTCCTTATCTGTGGTCACTGTGCCTCCCTCTGCATCCAACAAAGGAGGGAGATTCTCTCCTCTTACTGTTAATGTATTTACAGAAACTTTTCTTGTTATTCTTCACCACAGTGGCCATTGGTAGCTATAGGTGGGCTTTGGCCTTCTTAATTTTCTCCCTGCACAGCTTCTATTTCCTCCAAGATCAAGATCAGAGCATCCTGAAGAGTAAGAAATCAAGTAAGAGAGCTAAAAGACCTGAATGGTTGAGCAGGGAGCTACTGAATAAACTTAAGTGGGAGAAGGAAATTTATAGAACATGGAGGAAGGGTCTGACCACTTGCAAGGAATACAAGAACATTGTCAGAGAATGTGGGAATGCAATGAGAAAAGCTAAGGTGTACTTAGAACTAAACCTGGTAAGGGAGGTCAAGGACAACAAGAAAGGCTTCTTCAGGTATGTTGGCGGCAAATGGAAGATTAGAGGAAATGTTGACTGAACAAAGTAGGCACCCTGCTGACTGAGGTTACAGAGAAGATGGAGTTACTCAATGCCTTCTTTGCCTCGGTCTTTACTGTTAATGCCAGCCCTCAGGAGACCCAAACACCCAAAACCACAGAGGAAGTCAGGAGAAAGCAAGACTTTGCCTCAGTTGAAGAGGATTCGGCTAGAGATCAATTAACTGGACATCTACAAATCCATGGGCCCTCCTACCCCTCTACTCTGCACTGGTGAGTTCTCACTTGGAGTACTGTGTCCAATTCTGGGCTCCCCAGTTCAAGAAGGACAAGAAACAACTGGACAGATTCCAGCACAGAGCCACTAAGATGATTAGGAAAGGCTAAGAGAGCTGGAGAAGAAAAGACTGAGGGTAGATCTCATCAATGTTTGTAAATATCTAAAGGGTAGGTCTCAGGGAGATGAGGCCAGCTCTTCTTAGTGGTGTCCAGTGACAGGACACGGCCAATTGTCATAAACTGTTAAAAAGGAGGTTCAACCTAAACATAAGGAAATATTTCTTTACTATGAGGGTAATGCAGCACTGGAAGAGGCTGCCCAGTGACCTTGTGGAGTCTTCATCTCTGGAGACTTTCAAAACCTGCCTGGCTGTGTTCTTGTGTGATCTACTCTAGGTGATCCTGCTCTGGCAGAGGGGTTGGACTAGATGATCTTCAGAGGTCCTGTCTAACCCCTGATATTATGTGACTCTATGATTCTATGAAAACTGTCTCCAGAGGGTACCTTTGGATAATTCAAGAGCAAAGGCACTGAGATCCACTTGTGTCATTACAGAGTATATCTTCTGGCAGGAGTTTTTGGAAAATGTGTCATGTGGTTTCTTTTTAAAACCTGCAGTTTCATTTTCCTCAATCATGGGGAAGTGTCTGACTTGCAGCACAGCAGGAAACCGTCTGGAATCCCAATGGACCCTGCCTGCTTCGAGGATAGAATTGCTCTCAGGGAGGTCTTTTGCCAAAAGCACACCCCAGCATCTCAGCCCTTTCTAGTCATCTGCCTACTATTCATTGCACTTAAGACCTGACTGCTGACTCTGGTTGTATGGCAGAAACACTGATGAATACTGCTTTTCTTATGACTCAAACGAAAACATGAAGGAGCAAGTTTGCATGTTGTTTCTCCACATCAATAACTGAACAAACAATTCAGTGCTACCAGTGTAGCTTGTGCAAACTCTTTTAGTATTATACTCTAATGACTACCAGTCCTTGACCTCTATGCTAGCTGTCATACAAAACAAGAAAAAAAATGTTACCCCAGCATAAAGAGTTTCATGTTTAAGCATGAAGTAGCAAATAGCCTGAGGGAAAGCAACATAACATTTGTAGGTGTTCAATACAGCAGCTCTGGTCTCAGTATATCACCAGCTTCATCGGTGTCAAATGTATTAGTTTTGATTTCCTCCTAAGCATGGAGAAATGTCTTCTGTGAGGATGACTAGGAACAGGAGGAACTGTGACTGTGGAAGACACAGATGCAGATACAGATGCTGTAAGATGCCGTATGATCATGCAAGAATGGGATTAGAAAAGTCAAACACCATCTGGAGTTGCAAGTCATGAGGGATGTGAAGGGCAACAAGAAGGAATTCTACAAGTATATAAATCAAGAAAAGCCTAAGAAAATGTGGTCTTGCCACTAAATGGAGCAGGGACCACAGTATCAAAGGAAAAGGCCAAGGTACTCAGTGCCTTCCTTGCATCAGCCTTTACTGGTAAGATGAGCACTCAGAAATCATAGGGTCCTGTGACCAGAAAAAAAACTTGGAGCAGGGAAGACATTTTGGTGGTGGAGGGTCATTTAAAGAAACACTTAGAGAAATTGAACATGCAGTTGATGGGACCTGACAGATCGCACTCAAGACTGCTGAGGGAAGCTGTCAGATACTACTGGGTGGCCACTCTTGATTATCTTTGAAAGGTGACTGGGAGAGGTTTTGAGGACTGGAAGAGAACAAATGTTAACCCTATCTTCAAGAAGGGCAAGAAGATAGAGCCAGTTCAGCTCTCCTCAGTCACTGGAAGGTGATGGAACAACTAATGATGGATACCATTTCAAGACACATGAAGGACAAGAAGGTGATCAGGAGTAGTGAGCATTGCTTTACAAAGGGGAAGTCATGTTTAACTAGCATGATAGCCTTCTACAAGTTGACTAGCTTGATGGATTAGAGAACAACAGTGAACATTATTTACTTTGACTTGAGTTGTCTTTTGACATTGTCTTCCAGTGAAGGGAAGAGAAAATGGCGAGAAAACCTGACAGGTTATGTAAATGGAAACTAAGATGAATTAAAAACTGGCCAAACAGCTGGCCCAGAGGGTTGTGAACAGTGGTACAAAATCCAGCTGGAAGCTTGTCATCAGTCATGTACCCCCTGGGGTGAGTATTGTGGCTAATACTGTCTAATAACTTCATTAATGCTCTGGGCAATTCAGTAGAGTGCACCTGCAGCATGTTTGCAGAAGACATGAAAGTGGGAGAAGTAACTAATACACCAGATATCTATGCTGTCATTCAGAAGGACATCAACAGACTGGCAAAATGGGACAGGAGAATCTCCTGAAGCTCAGGAGAGGGAAATACGAAGTTCTGCTTCTAAGGACAAGTAATCCCTGAGGTACCTGAGCAGGTCGAGGGAGGTGATCGTTCCCCTCTGCTAAGCACCAGTGAGGCCACACCTGGGCTATTGTGTCCTGTTCTGGGCTCCTCAGTGAAAAAGAGAGACACAGATGTACTTGAAAGATTCCAATAAAGGGCCACTGAGATGATTAAGGGCCTGAGGCATCTGTCATGCGAGAAAAGGCTGAGCAAGTTGGGATTGTTCAACCTGAAAAAAGAAGAAAGTTTGAAAATCTTAACAATGTATATAAATACCTCATGAAAGAAGTACAGAAGACAGAGTCAGGCTCTCTTCAGTAGTGCCCAGTGACAGGACAAGAGGGAATGGATGCAAATTAAAATATATGACATTCTATCTGCAAAAAGGAACAGACGTTTTTGCTGTGAGGATGTTCAAGCACTGGGACGGACTGTCCAGAAAGCTTGTGGAGTCTTAACTCCTGAGGCATTTCAAAATCTAACTGGATGCAGTCTTGGACAACCTGCTTTAGCTGACCCTCCTTGGACTGGATGATCTCAAGTGGTCTCTGTCTGCCTCAGCCACTCTGTGGACAGCTATGGAGGCTGCACAGAATCTGCCAGCTTTGGCTGTAACTTTGTAGAAAGGTGTTCTACTGCTTGCACATAACTCACAATTTTCTCAAAGTGAAAAGGAAAAGGGATACAATTTACTGACAAGCAGACTAACTGTGGTGTTTGCCTGCTGCTGCCAGGATAAACTGGCCTATGTACAGCACAGTCTAACACCTGTATTCCTCAAGGATTGCAAAAATGTTCTGGGGCACATTGTTACAAATCACCATCACTCCAATCATCTGTTACTTGCAAGGGATTATAAACTGGGTACAGCTGATTTAGGGAGGTCATCTCATTTGCACACATCCTGTTCCTAACACCCGATCTTTCATCTCTCAGAGATCTTTTACTCCTCTATAGTGCAACAAATACAGCTGGCATTTGCTTCCTCAGTTGAGATTTCCAAAGAAATCTGTTGACCACGGTTTGTCTTAGATGGCTGAGAGAGGTGTGAAGGAGCTGAATGAGATTGTCTGGAGAGCTTGTGAGCGTGGTGTTAGGGCAGCCTGTTTTTTATGTCCCTGCAAATGCAACAAGTGTAGGCAGGGAGGGGAGGTAAGTGAATTCAAGTGAGACTTTCCGAATCTATGTAACGGCCAGCAGGTGTCACTGCTACTCCACAAAAGGTGACAGCCTGCATGGTAAAAAGAGACCGTAATTTCAATCTGGAAGCTCAACTGAGCTCCTATTGTCAGTGACAAGGACAACACGAACCAAGCAGTTCAGGGACTCCTGCGACTGCTCAAATCAGATATGTTTTTTAAAAGGACTGTGGCAGCTTTATGAGGGACCACAGTGAGCTGGAGAGGAGTACGGCCTTCCCAAGAGAGGGACCTCCTTACTATGGGCTGGAGTATTCCCACAGAATACTGGAATTCATAGTGGGGTAGACACTACCTTAGTTTAAAGAGAGGGGGCTTCAGGGAGGTCATTAGGAGAAAAACAGGCTCTCTTCTGTGCAAAGAAGGGAAGTTCTGGAGAGACACACAGTTCAGAGGACTGTAGCTTTGCTGCTAACATTAAGCAGTGTGGTGTTTGTGTTTTCACATCCCATAACAGCACAGGCTGCACAAGCTCTCACCCATATAGATTGCAGCCATACTATTGCTCCAGCCTGCCCCTTCATCAGTGGGAAGCAGAACAGAATCATAGAATCATTAAGTTTGGAAAAGACCTCTCAAACCATCACATACAACTGTCAACTCAACACCACCATGACAACTAAACTGTATCTTGAACTGCCATGACTACATGTTTTTTGAACACCTCCAGGGATGGAGACTTCCCTGGGCAGCCTGATCCAATGCTTCTCCACTCTTTCAGCAAAGAAATTTTTCCTAATATCAAATCAAAACCTTCCCTGGTGCAACTTGAGCCCATTTCCTGTGATCCTATTGCTAGTTACTTGGGAGAAGAAACTGAGACCCACCTCACTACAACCTCCTCTCAGGTAGTTGTAGAAAGCAACGAGGTCTCCCCTCAGAATCCTTTTCTTCAGACTAAACAACCACAGTTTCCTCAGCTGCTCCGCATAAGACATGTTCTCCAGACCCCTCACCAGCTTTGTCACCCTTCTGTGGACCTGCTCCAACATCTCAATGTCTTTTTCATTCTGTGGCACCCAAAACTGATCACAGTACTTAAGCTGCGGTCTCACCAATGCTGTGTAAATGGGCACAATCACTTCCCTACTCTTACTGGACACACTATATTTGATACAGTCCAGGATGTTGTTGGCCTTCTTGGCCACCTGGGCACACTGCTGGCTCCTGTTCAGCCAGCTCTTCATGAACATTCCCAGATCCTTTTCTGCCAGACAGCTTTCCAGCTACTCTTCCCGAAGCCTGTAATGCTGCATTGGGTTGATGTGACTGAAGACCAGGACCTGGCACTTGGCATTCTTGAACCTCATATAATTATCCTGGCCCATCGACCCAGCCTGTCCAGGTTCCTCTGCAGAGCCTTCTTATTAGCCTGAGTCTCTTCGGTTTTAGGTCTAGCCACTGTACAAGCCTGCCTAAGCCATGGATTAAATGGTTCAACCTGCTGCCCAGGATCCTATCATTTCAAATGACTGCTGCTGAAGGCCTCACATTAGAGAGAGTGACACTCTGACAAACTAAGTGTAACGGGATGTAGGACTGCATTCCTGTAATCAAATTTTTTTTAGTTGTACCAAACCAAATCTCAAAATGGCATACAATTAGAGTGAGAGAAGGGATTTTGCTTGGGTGGTGAAAGAACTCGAGCCTGAGTGGAATGTGAGAAGTCTAATGTGGCTCACATTGGCGTGTACACTCAAAGCTCTTTTCCTGACAACAGTTTTTAGAGCTCTACAGCTGAAAAAAAAAATTCTGGAGGACAAAGTCTGTGGGAGATGTTGGCACCAGAGGTCACTACTGTACTAAGTAACAAAGCATAAGGAAGCAGAAGAACCCAAAGGGTAAGACTGAAATTCAGTTGGACTCTGTCACTCAATAGGAGCCAGCATAGCCTCAGTTTCACTAGTTTCAGTCAGCTTGGCTTTTCACTCCAGTACCTCCTGAGTTTTATTTGTGTACAGCCTCTGTATCTGTCTTCTCTGACTGGAGTGGCTCGCTAAAACCTAAGGCCTTGCTAATTATTTCCATTAAGAAAAGAAAGTATATGGGAAGAAAAGTAATTGTGATTCCATTTTCAAGGGAGGCACAAAATATACCTATCCTAGACGACAACAGAAGGTAAGAAATGGGAGTGTTAATCACTCACCTCAGCCAGCACTTAAGCCATAATCTCTCAGCTGCTGCTTTCCTTTGCCCCCAAGAAAGGATTCTGTGTACAGATCTGTATTTCCCAGAAGTTGCTGCCTGTGCTACAGGTGTCCTTGTATGGTGGATGCCCCTTTTATTCCAGTTTTCTGACCGCATCAGGGAGTGTGAGGCCACCAGACAAGGGTCATGATCAGAACTGTTCTGAGGCCCAGACGCAGTTTGCTAAGAGCCACGTTCCCAGTAACAGCCAGGCGAGGGAGCCCACTAGAAAGACGAGTTGAAAAAGGCTACTGTCCAGACTACCTCTTCCACCACAGCAGGCAACCCAGGAAAGGAAGGTTCTTTCCACTGGGCTGAGCTGTATGGTTTCTGCACCAGCTTTGGCATGGTGTACTGTCTCTTGCACTTCCCCAGATTCAGTGTAAGCTGAACCTTCCCGCTCCTCTTGGTCACAGAAATGACTATTGCTTACTTGCTCATTCTTCCTGCAAGCCGAATGAGCCATCCCTAAGCTCAATGTGCCAAGTGAGGTTTCCAGCTCGTAAGACACTCTGACCCTTATTTTTCCCTGGTTGTCATAAATGCACAACACCTCTCCTAGTGTCCCATTTTCTGCTCTGTCCCATCCAGGGGTCTCTTCTCTGTGATTTAGAAGTCCATCTTCAGACATTTCTCCTGACTCCTCACTCTAGTTCTGTAATCCCCCTGTTGTTCAATGCACTCAAAGATAGCTAATGCTTGGAAAGAACAGAAACATCTTTTCCATGTGTAGAACTAAGACACACACCACCACTTGGGCTGACCTGTGCTTTCTCTTCCCTCTTGACAAGGTTGTAGGTGTGATGTTAAGTTCTGAGCATAAAATAGTGACTATTTTTCTTTCTTTTCGGCTAAGAGAGGTCTTCTCTATACTGCTAAAAGAACTGGCACTTTGCCTCCAACAGGAGATCTCTCTCCCAAAACAGGATGTAAGACTTTTCCTTACTATTTTCTCTTTGAATTGTACTCTGGCAGATGATGTCTCCTGGAGATACAGAGTAGACAAGACCCTGTTCTAGGCAGAGCTGTGAAGTGGAGCTGGGTAAGTACCACAGAGAATGCTTAGTTTCTGCAAAGTGAATGCTGCGTATGTATTCCATGCTGCCTTAGCTCTGTGGCAGCAGGAGCTGTATACATCAGTCTAGATGCACACAGACCAGACCAGCCACCCACTCCTGGTGTACAGGGCCCAGAAGTAGAAAAGTCTGCTGTGCTGTGGAACTGCAGAAATAAGAGTAGGTGGGTTGTGAAAGTTTTTATTCCTTGCATTTGCCAGACATGTTAGTTTCTAAGCAGAAGATCCCATGGGTCTGGCAGCAAGGAAAATCAATCAGAAAAACAAAGTTCAGACCTGAAGTTAGCCTTTGCAAAAGTGGCTAATTTTCGTTCTCTTTCTGGTGAGTAAAACGGTCCAGAAAGGCCTACCAGTGCTAGTAGGGAGCCTAGTCTAAGGGATTGTGGGACAAATATCCTGCCTGGTCCTGTAACACAATAACCATCAGATGTCTGTAACTTGCATTACAAATACTGCAAATTTTTAAGGAAATCCCAGGTCCAGTCTGGAGAACAACTCTGTTTTCTTTAAAAAGAAAAAATACAAATATAAGATTTCTCACAGCTGGCAATGGAGAATAAGTTTCTGAGGGATCAGAATCAGGTGGGTTGAATGTGTTTTTTGACTACTCTTATGGTTTTTTGAAAGCCTGAGGTGGGAGGAAATATCTGTTTGACAGCTAGGCAGGAAATCAGCTTTCCCAAAACAAAATATTGATTTTATCAAGAACAAAAACCGTTCTGTTTCCCAGCAACAAAGTGAAAAGGCCAAAAGCAGATTTGCAGTCAAACTGTCTCATTTTTCTAAAATTACATATTTGAATTATTTTAAATTCAATTTGTGCACATTTAAACATTCTTAAAGAAGGGAGCTGAGAAATCTCTGCTCTATCTTCTGCCAGTTTATAGTACTACGGTTTGGTGACCGTGTCTTCCCCCTAGGTTTAACATTTCTCAGGTCAAAACCACAGTGAACGGATCACTTTCCACAGCTTCTGGGCTCTTTTGGATTTACTCACATCCCTACGACGGCAATGTCACTCAGATGAACTCCACTCCATCTAAACAACATCCCATGAGAAAACCAGAGCAGCATTAATGAGCTTGTACAGTTTCCCCACACCTGACAAAGCAAAGTCTGTTAGATTCTCACCCATCACCATATCCCTATTGCCCTGTGCGTAGAGAAATAAATTTTTGTGCTGACATGTGGGCAGTAATGACCATCCCTAGTGGAACCTGCAAGGTTAAAAAAGACTGGAAATAGACTTGCACGGTTAGATACTGTTTTGTTGGAAACATCAGTGGTGTTACTTTTTCACTCTTAGGGTGACAGAGCTCTGGAAAAGGCTGTCCAGGGAGGGTGTGGAGTCTCCTTCTTTGGAGACATTCAAAACCTGCCTGGACACGTTCCTGTGTGACCTACTGTAGGTGATCCTGCTCTGGCAGGGGGGCTGGACTAGATGATCTTTTGAGGTCACTTCCAACCCCTAACACTCTGTGATTCTGTGATTCTGTGATTCTGTGATTCTGTTTCCTCTCTCCATGTGTTGAGATATTCGTGCAGTCATCCACAGGTCTACTTCTTTACGCTTATTGTCTAATCTTGATGAGATTAGAAGAGAGTTTATGTCATCAATAAATCTAAAACTTAGCCCAGGCTATCATACACCAGTTGAGCCATTTTAATTACAGTGACAGCAACAGCGTGTGTGATAATGTCATATGCTTCACACAGAGTTCATGCTTTTATCTCTGTTAAGGCATGCATGAATTACTTGAGGCATTTTCTGCAATATTAAGAATAATTGCATGCCACATCTGGCATAAAAAACACCCAAGTTTCAGCCACATTTAGCTAGCAAACCTACTGTAGAAGACAGTTGTACGCTGACTTAGTGAGAGAAAAAAACTGTGGGAAGATATGAAGAAGGAATAAAGTATCATTGAAAACAAGACAAAGAAGATAAATTCATTGGCCCCCTGTGCTCAGCACTGGTGAGGCCATACCTCAGATCATGTATTCAGTTTTGAGCCCTTCACAAGAAAGGCATTGAGGTGTTGGAGCATGTCCAGAGAAGCACAAATGAAGCTGGTAAACGTTCTAGAGTGCAAGTCTTATGATGAACGGTTGAGGAAGCTGGGGTTGGTAAGCCTGAAGAAAAGAAGTCTGAACGGAGACCTTACTGCTCTCTAAAACTGCCCGCAAGGAGGTTGCAGTGAGATGGCTGTCAGTCTCTTCTCTCAAATAAAAAGTGACAGGACAAGAAAAAAAAGCTGGGGGAGGCTTAGATTGGACATTAGGAAAAATTTCTTCATACAAAGCTTTGTCAAGCATTGGAACAAGCTTCCCAGGGAAGTGGTTAAGTTACTGTCCTTAGAGGTATTTAAAAGACATGTAGATGAGGTGCTTAGTGACATGGGTTTTGGTGGACTTGACATCACTAGGTTAACAGTTGGACTCACTGGTCTAAAGGTCTTTTCCAACCTAAACAATTTCTACGATTCTATGATTTGCCCAAATGTAAATCTATCTGGCTAGCAAGAACAAAATGGTCTGGTTTTCTCTCTATATGTCAGATATTCATTGCTCAAAAAAAAAGTTTCCAATTTCAGTCCGTGACAAGAATTCATTACTTTAGTTGAGTAAAATCTGAAATAAACAAAAATGAAAGATATGTTTTTCTTTTGACTGAAATTTTTTGTCCCTGAACAAAACTCTTAAGGGCCTTGGGTGATCAGCAAGACAAATTTTTATTTGGTTGGTGAGCTTTTGGCTAACGTAAAATGGAAGTAGTTTTCAGCTCAGCTGGCATATCAAAATAAAAATCTCTGTTGGTTTGTGAGGATGAGTGGTTATTCTGGTACGACACACTCAGTTTCTAGTAATGTTCACCAATCTCAAGTCAGCTATGGTTGGTCATACACATGTCTGCAAGCTAAAAATTAATTATTTGCTCAGGAATTAGTACTTCATTCTGTTAACTTCCAGAAATCATAGAATTATAGAATGGCCTAGGTTGGAAGGGACCTTAGAGATCATTTAATCCAACCTCCCTGTCATGGGCAGGGACGCCACCTCCTGACTAGACCAGGTAAAACATGGGGACCGAGCGGGAATCGAAACTGCGGAGTACTATGGGATTGTCAAAGGAGCTGGAGTAACTACAGTGAGGATCCAAGTGTGAAATGGAGACAGTCCAAATGAAAGAAACTCATCAAATGGCAATGCAGCTATATAGGAACAGATGAAACAGATGAAAAAGGAACATACCCTGGAGACTTAATGACATAGCCTTGGCCAGCTCTGAATACACCAAGGTGTTATCTAGCCAACATGGGAAACAAGGAACATACAACATTTTTGTCTTTACCCACAACATGCCAGCCTGGGTGTTTCCCAGTCACAGCAGGCTGCTGCTGTGTACAGCTCTTGTCTCTGCTCTGTTCAGCATGAGAGAAGATCTGTCACAATCCTGCCTTCCTTTAAATGGGACTGCTCCTCACAGACTGACACCAATTTAGCTGTCTGTCTAACATAAGCTTGAGCACCATCTCACCTCTCTGCACAGCCAGGAAAAAGCTGACAAAGAGCTAGATTCAGAATTAGAAATTACACTTAAACTTATAAACAAACATTTGCACGGAAACAATGATCTTTAAAGACCAGTTAAGACTGGCTTGCATAGAAAACTTGTGCATGACTGTAGTCAATTTGAGAAATATCTTCTAGTTATCGTTCTCAGAACTACTGCATTGCATTTATTTTTAACTTACAGAGTTCAATAATTACCTGCCCTGAGCTGGTGGCTAAAAAAGTAAAAAGACTCCTTTCACTAACAGTAGCAATCAGGACTACTTCTTAAATGTTCCAGATCATTGAGCATCATGGCCTGGTGAATACAGCACGAACTGTAGCACCTGCTCTTCTGACGGCTCTGACTCTAATTTAGATCTTCTTTGTAACAGTGGGAGATGTCCCTGCTCATGGCAGGGGAGGGGGACCTAGATGATCTTTAAGGAGCCTTCCAACCCTGACAGTTCCATGATTCTATGATTCTATGATTCTATGATTCTATGATTTAGTTGAGCACTGCTCAGAGATGGGAATGAAGTGTACAAAATGTAGCAGTTGGTGACCCTTTCACACTATTTCTAGACTATTAGTCATTGTCCCCATTGCCTCCTGCAGAATCATAAAATCATAGAATGTATTGCATTGAAATGGGCCTTTAAAGGTCATCTAGTTCAACCCCGTTGCAGTGAGCAGGGACATCTTTAACTAGATCACATTGCTCAGAGCCCCATCCAGCCTGGCCTTAAAAACTTCGAGGGCTGAGGGTTCCACCTCTCTCTGGGCAACCTCTTCCAGTTTTTCCTAATAGCTAATCTAAATCTATTCTGCTCTAGTTTAAAACTATTGCCCCTCATCCTGTGACTACACACCCTTGTGAATAGTCCCTCTGCAGCTTTCCTTTAGGCTCCTTTCAGGTACTGGAAGGCTGCCATAAGGTGTCTTTGAAGCCTTCTCTTCTCTAGGCTGAACAGCCCCAACTCTCTTAGCCTGTCCTCGTAGGAGAAGTGCTCCAGCCTGTGATCATTTTTGCAGCCCTCCTCTGGACCCACTCCAACAGGTCCATGTCCTTCTCGTGTGGAGAGCTCCACAGCTGGATGCAGTAGTCCAGGAGGTGAGGTCTCACCAGAGGAGAGGGGCAGAATCACCTCTCTCAATCTGCTGGCCACATCTCTTCTCATTCTGCCCAGGATGCGATTGGCCTTCTGGGCTGCAAGCGCACGTTGTTGGCTCATGTCCAACTGGACATCCACTGGAAGACCTAAGACTTTTCCCACCAAGTTCCATACATTATTTCATTCTCCTGTCCTCTCCAATCTGGCCTATCTACATGACAGTAGCTTTGATACTGAGTTTCTTTGCTGTTTTAGGTAGCAGCTATGCCATGAATTTCCTATATGTACCTTCCATCACCACCATAATCTTAAGAAATATGAGACCCATAAAACTCATAATGGAAAACAAATGTAGCTCTACATTTACAAGTGGGACTGACCAGTCAATGCAAAAAATATAGAGGTAAGTAAACATCTCAAAACAAGAAGGAAATTAGTTTTTATGGAGGAAGAACGTTGTGGGATATTTAGAGAACAGCGGACATGTTTTGAACAAGCCAGGCAGCCTGTCTTTAGAAAAGTTTTAGGCCTCGCTTGACAAGAGTTTGTGAAGGACATTGTGAAGGTCACTTGCTGTGAGAATATGCTGAAGCAAAGAAAAACAAGGAGCTGTGGCTGGTGTATATGACTGAAAACAGAAACAAACCCAGGATGCAGGTGGGGTGAAGAAGAGCGAATCAGCAAAGGAAAACAGCATGTGAACAGAAGCATGGACTGTGTGTGTTTGTTGTTAATAGTCAATCAATATAGAGCATTTAGAAAACAAGGACGTTGGGAACTGTATATTAAAAGCGTTAGTGCATTAATAAAGTGGCATTTGCTTGATCACATTGATCAGCAGCAGCATCTGTGACTTCCGTGTCAACAGAAAGTATTTATTGCCTTCATGTATTAGAGTTTTTAGGACAATTTCAGTGAGAAAATGCCTCCACAGGCTCAAATGCTTTTTGCATGAAGCACTCCGACAGAAGACAAAGTTGACAGTTCCTGTTTGCCAGTCCAAGTGCTCAGGTGAGCTGAATTTATCACATATCTCTGCAGTTCCATCATTGCTTTGCTCTTTAACTGTCCCAGAAAGCATGAGAAGGTGCTGATGGAAAAGAAACAAACAAACAAACAAACACCAAAAAAGAGGCCTCATAGACCTAGAGCTCCAAGCGCACATGGTTTCAGAGAGAAGCATCCTCCAAGCCTTGAACCAGTATCACTGCAGCTTCCTTTTGTGCAGTGCTTGCAGCTGGAACTAGAACAAAATCTTGGACTGACAGATCAAAGGAACAACATCAGAAAAATGTTTTAGTTAGTCAGCGACAATATGTGAGCCCCATAGCAAGCTGCATCTCCCAACACACTAGGTTCTGAGCCTCACCATTTTGCCAGCAAACAGAGCTATTTTCTATTTGGACTGTGTGATATCCAAAGATCCAGTGTGTGGATTCTCATTTAGTCTTGAATGTTAACATTTCTGTCATTCAGGTCTGGAACATCCAGGGACACAAATGGAATAGGATCATAGAAATGGGATCAGTACTGGGTCCAGTTTTGTTCAATAACTTCATCAACGACCTGGATGAGGGGATAGAGTGTACCCTTAGGAAGTTCGCTGATGACACAAAACAGGGAGGGTTGGCTGACACATAGGAAGGCTGTGCTGCCATCCAACAAGATCTAGAGAGGCTGGAGAGCTGGGCAAAGGTGAACCTCATGAAGTTCAGCAAGGACAAGCGTAGGGTCCTGCATTTGGGCAGGAATAACACCAGGGACCAGTACAGATTAGGGGATGTCCTGCTGGAAAGCAGCCCCATGGAGAAAGACCTTGAAGCCCTAGTGGACAGTAAGTGGTCCATGGGACAGCAATGTGCCCTTGTGGCCAAGAGGGCCAATGGGGTCCTGGGGTGCATTAAGAAAAGTGTGTCCAGCAGGTCTAGGGAGGTTCTCCTCCCCCTCTGCCCCGGTCAGACCACACCTGGAATACTGTGTCCAGTTTTGGGCTCCCCAATTCAAGAGAGACAGGGACCTACTGGAGAGAGTCCAGCGGAGAGCTACAAGGATGATCAAGGGACTTGATCATTTCTCCTATGAAGAGAGACTGAGAGAACTAGGGCTGTTTAGCCTTGAAAAGAGACAGCTGAGAAAGGACCTTATTAACATATATAAATATCTGAGGGGTGGATGTCAAGAGGACGGGGACAATCTCTTCTCAGTGGTGCCGAGCAGTAGAACAAGAAATAATGGGTTTAAGTCAGAACACAGGAAGTTCCACCTCAACATGAGGAGAAATTTCTTCACTGTGAGGGTGATGGAGCACTGAACAGGCTGCCCAGAGAGGCTGTGGAGTCTCCTTCTCTGGAGACTTTCAAAACGTGCCTGAATGTGCTCCTGTGTGGCTGCCCTAGGTGATCCTGCTCTGGCAGGGCAGTTGAACTAGATGATCTCTAGAGGTCCCTTCCAACCCCTAACATGATTCTATGATTCTATGACAATCCCAGCCTGATTTTTTAAATTATTTTTAGTGCTTTTAGGTCTTACCTTTCACCTTACCTTCAGACAACGTTTCTCATATTCCAGTCCCAAGAGCTACAAATTCATTTTGCTGCTTCTTTAAAGTCCAAATTCAGATTCTAAGTACCATGATACTTGCACCTAGACTGCTAATGCTGACAACACTGTGCTTCTTGGTGATTATCCTTGGAAGCAGCCCCTCACCAAATTCAGCTTCATTTAGGTGACCCTGTCTAGAGCTTCCCTTGCTACCTAGTCGTCTTGTTCATAACCTGTCCTTTGATTTTCTGTGAAGGCTGTGTTTACCTTGATGTACCATGATATTCATGTTGGTTTCAAATGCTGTTCACATAGCAGTGAGTCAAAGAACTGTGGTGAACTCTCCCAGAAAGACCCCATTAGCATACACTGAGCTGTGTTCAGCCATGTCAAAAAAGAGGTAATTTGGCTTTCTCTGCTTAGAATCACTTCTTCCAGGTCCTTTCATTACTGCTGTAGATGAATCCTGAACATTTTTCTACAGCTCTCCTTGGTCCTTGCACACCTCAGCTGCACTTCGACTTCTCACATCCTAGCACAGTCCATTTGGGAAGACATAAAAATAAAACACACCATGAAGCTTCACATAACCCCAGCTGACCCCAGCAAGTATCTCCCTTTGCACTAGTTTTCTTCCACTAAACTAGTAATTGTGACTAGTTATAGAGCACTTTGTGTTGACTGGGAAGTCCTCACCTTATCCTATCACGCAGGAGTTCTCAGAGGCAATCTTTCCCTGCAAAAGGCCATGCTAAGATCTGCTTTCCTAACTGTCCCTAAGTTTATTCCATTAAGGAATCACTGAAGGGCTCTCTTGTTCTTGAAACTGTAGGCATGCAGACTTTCAAGATACAGCACAGATTTTTTCAGAAAATTTCCTTAAATCATAGTGTCCTTGCAGTTTCAGGAAATGTATTTGGGTTTCTCCTCTTTAAAAACACCTGTGCTCAAATGAACTGAAACAGAGCAAGGGAACACAGAGACAATGCCAGATACTTTCTTTTTATTCCATTCTCCTATTCCCCAAAAAGGTAATTGAAGATTTTGATGCTATATATTTTAGATTTTCTGAATTTCTAGAGAGAAAATCCCTCCTGATCTCTTCTAGAGGATGTAATACTCTCCTGACCCTTTCTGAAAGATCTATTGAAAGAGACACAGGTAAAAGAACAAACACAACACACCTTTATTAATGTACTGATTGACTAATAACAAACATTCCGGCACAGATCAGCTGAGTCTCTGATGAAAAGAAAAGGTGAGTCATTTTATGTTGACATATTTGGAGCAAATAAAACTTAAGTCCCTAGAGACTAGGTAAATAAAATGTAAATACAGGGAATTTTCTAGTGTCAGTGGATCTAGGAGGTGGAAGGGAACAAAATCACTTCTTTTCACCTGTCTTGAAGAAGCGGATTCATTTCTAACAAAAAGCTAATATATCCCACTCACTTGATTCTGGTTAGTTACCGAACCCAATGTGTGTTCAGGAGTGAATTATTTTTTCATTTTAAAATGGAAAGGGATTATCAGGACTTGTGGACAGGGTTGAGGGAGAAGAGTACAGCACCTCCTGTAAAACTTTGAGGAACAGTTCCTTGTGTTGAGTCTTCTGGGAGTTTCATTCAACAGATAGCCCACTGCTTTCAAAAATTGAGAATCCTGGACTTAGGTATTGTCCTGGTTTTAACTAAAAACCCCAATTCTGGTTAGTGATTTTTACATTCCAATTTAGTCTCCAGTTTAGGCTGTACTTTTCGAAGTTAGCAACATGTTTTTGTACACAATGTCTGCTACTATCAGTGATAATATCTGATGTTTACAGTTACTCCGTGGTACTGGGATGCAGAAAGGCTCTTGCTTACACTTATTCCTATAGTGACCAAGGCCACTGCTGGCTCTTGTGTGCCATGCTGGGGGTGCGGGGTAGTAAGAGGGGTCACAAGGAAGTAAAAGGTTGCACCTCCAGGGGGGTAATAGACAGAACAGGTGACCAACGAGAGTATTCCATTCTGTACATGTCATATTAAGTATAAATTGAGTGATCGCAAGTTTCTCTCCCTTTCTGCAATGGCCGGTGTCCAAGGAGGACTCCATCTGATCTCCTGCTTTTGTCTGGATCCTGAGTTCCCGAATCCAGCTCCCTGTATCCAACTCCCACCCCCGCTGCGCCTGGGCCTTCCCCAATGCCTCCTGCTCTGCAGCATCAGTGGAGATTGCTATCAGAAGGGAGTCAGGTTCTATATTAGGCTTATATATAGTTGTATATAGTTCTTTATTTTTTATCATTTCACTGTTATTTCCATTATTGTTTCATTAAAGCTGTTTTAGTTTTTCTTTTCTAACCCATAAGTCTCTCTGCCTCATTCCTTTTTCCTTCCCCTTTGGAGGGGCAAGAGAGGGTTAGAGAGCATCTGTCCATGTTTAGTGGCCAGCTCAGCCCTAATCTGTGAGAGGTATTATATGTTCCATGTTTATAAAAGTGCCTATAGGTATAAAATACTATTAATTCTGACGTAAATGATATCATCTACCAACTCTGTGAACACACTGACAAAATTCCATAAATAAGGGAATGTTATGCATATACCTTCTTTTTTGTGGGTTTAGAAAGCCAGATCCTACAAACATCAGATTGCCTTAGGAGTAGATACCCTAAAGATTAAGAAAGACATGCTGAAGGCTGGATGATCACGCTGAAAGGGTTGTGATCAACAGTTCAATGCCCAAGTAGAGACCAGAAACAAATGGTGCTCCTCCAAAGGTCAATATTGGGACTGGCTGCAGCAACATGGACGGTGGCATTGAGCACACCCTCAGCAAGTTTGCCAAAAACACCAGGCTCTGTGGTGCAGTAGACACATTGGAGTGAGAGACTTTGACAGGCTTGAGAGATAGGCCTGTGCAAACTTCACGAAGTTTAACAAGGCCAGTTGCAAGGTCCTGTGCATGAGTCAAGGCAATCCCAAGAACAAATACAGGATTATGAGCACCCCTGCAGAGACGGACTTGTGAGTGTTGGTGGATGAAAAACTGAGTATGAGGCAGCAACATATACTTACAACCCATAAAGTGAGCCATGTCCTGGGCTACATGAAAATAAATGTGGCCAGCAAGTCAATGAAGGTGATTCTCACCCTCTACTCTGCTCTCAAGACCCCATCTGGAGTACTGTGTCCAGCTCTGGGGCCCCCAGCATAAGAAAGACATGGACTTGCTCGACTGTGTCTGGAGAAGGGCTACAAAGATGACCAAGATACTGGATCACTTTCTCTTTAGGGAAGTGAGAGAGTTAACAGGCTGAGAGAGTTGGGATTGTTCAGCCTAGAGAAAAGAAGCCTCCAAGGAGATCTCATAGAGGCCTTCCAGTACTTAAAGAGGTCTCCAGGTAGGAAGGGGATTGCAGTGATAGGACAAGGAGTAGTGGTTTCAAACTGAAAGAGGGTAGATTTAGATTAGATATGAGGAAGAAATTATTTTCTGTGAGAATGATGAATCTCTGGAACAGGCTGTCAGAAGAATTTGTGGATGTCCTCTCCCTGTAAGTGTTCAAGGCCAGTTTGGATTGGGCTTTAGGCAGCCTGATCTAGTGAAATGTATCTCTGCCCATGTCAGGGAGATTGAAACAAGATGATCTTTAGGTACCCTCCAACCCAAACCGTTCTATGATTCTATGAATTACAGTTGTAAGGCATTCTCACACTAGCTTTTCAAAGCTCTCCCAAAGAAGACAACTAGAATGAAGATGAGTGAGCACCAGCAGTCAGCAAAATAGCAAAGTGTGGGTTTACTCCATACTGCTTTCAACAGGAACTAAGTATATGCTTAAATTCAAGCAGTTAAATTTAAAAGTCTTCTACTCATTCAGTCTGTCTATCACAATTTGCAGATGCCAATTCATGCAGGTGGATGTCACAGTGATCTAAGGTTAGCTTAAATATGTGTCTAAACTGAGGCATATGGACTGGGTATGCCACAGAATGGCCACCTATACAGTGGTGGTGGACATCCCAGGTCTGGCTGGAAGTTACCTAATTATCAGAAGCCAGACCAGGACATCTGACCACATCCTTGCCCTTTGACATGCTAATTCCTGGATGTGTGAGCCAAGTTCCATGCACTATTTTTGACTTATTGTCATCTGCATTTTTCAACAAGGGAAAGTCTGCTCTGTGTCCGGTATTATATGCTGCAGACTGTAGGCAAATACTAGCAATCTTGAGTTGTCTGTGTGCTAGGCATGCCATTCTCACACAAGTATTACAGCTTTCTCTCTCTGACTGCATTCCTGTGTGACCTACTGTAGGTGATCCTGCTCTGGCAGGCGGGTTGGACTAGATGTTCTTCCGAGATCCCTTCCAACCCCTAATATTCTGTGATTCTGTGACTGCAGATTTTTGCCAAACAG
Source organism: Apaloderma vittatum (assembly GCF_000703405.1). Lineage (NCBI taxonomy): Eukaryota > Metazoa > Chordata > Aves > Trogoniformes > Trogonidae > Apaloderma > Apaloderma vittatum. The sequence continues at coordinate 9,610 of NW_009709823.1, read as the reverse complement.
CAAAGCTGTGCTTATCCTTTGCTGCTCCTTCACTGAGAGAACTATGTGTCCTTGAGTTTTGCAGCTTAAATAGAGCCTTAAGAAAAGCTAGTCTTATGCAAGAAGTAAACGCGCACACACACACACCCTTTTTCTCTATGCCATTAGACCAGCTGCAGAACGTACAGCAGTTGTTTGCTAAGCACAGTGCTGCTGTAGGACTACATACCCAAAAGGGTGGAGCTGGGCTTTGGTGTGAGAACTGAACAACTATGTGATCTAAAGAGATGAAGGAAGCAAAAGCAGTGCTGCTTCCTGCTGTGTCATGACGTGCCATCCCTGAAAGTCCTCTGACACAGAGAAGAGGTGACAGCCCACACAAATTATGCCAAGTCTTGAAGTCCTGCCAGCCCTCCTGCAGCTTTATTAATATTTTCTCTGCCTTCAGCCAGGGCTGAAGTCCAGAATGACTGCACTCTCCATTTCTAACAGCCTCAAAGCTGGATATCACACCCTCAGCTTCTCAGGTACACTTCAGTTCCTACAGATCGAGGAAGGTCTTGTGGAGTTAGATGCCAATTGTCTACGTGCTAGAAGGAAGGAGAGTTCTGAACCTCAACATCTTCCAATGCATGTTCAAAAATCCTAGTGGTGTCTTCTTACATTTTAAGTGCCAAAGTAGCTTTAAAATGTTGCCCTCTCTCAACCAAAATTCAGCAAGACCTTGTGGTTAAAAATGGCTTTCAAAACTAGGCTGAGAAGAATTCAGCCAGGCCAACTATGTGTTTCAGTACTTCTGACTTTATTGTGTGTAACTTGCTCAGACAAAATGTCTTTTAGTCTGAAATGTTCTAGTCTACTCTCACAAAAGGGATTTATTCTCCTCCTTTATGAGTATTTCAGTTTGACTATTTTGGATTAATTGAAATACAAACAATGAAACATTTTCAAAACTTCTCAGATACCAGAAAGTCCATACATGAGTAATTGTAAAACATATGAACTATTAAAACTTTTAGGTTTCATGCTAAAAATACTTGAAACGTGCAATACACATATGCTTACTTATCCTTTCTAGAAATATGCAATAACATTTGAGAAGATGGACACCCTGAGGCCCTGGGAAAAGAGTCTCTTCCAAAGGCTTAGAGCAGGGTTTACCTCAGCACTCCGTGCAGCACTGCATGTCAGAGAAGCTCAGTGAAATCAATAGGGTAGGATTTCACCGCAGAATCTGTGAAGAGGTGTCATTTATAAACTAATTCTCTGCTTCCTAAACCTTCCCTCTACATGAGGCTGCTGGTCTCACCTAAAGAAAGTGTCATTGTAGAGACGGACACGACATATCTGAGTGGTGATTAAAATGGCTCAGAACTGGCTACTTTATTACACAAGGGTGTGCCTTTTATACATAGTCGAAGGTACTAGAAGAAGGTAGCGTGGCCTTTGCTTATAGGTCAAACACTTGTTTTTCACATTCTAATTGGTTAACAATTAGCAGCTTCTGGCTGGGCTCATCCCTCCGGATCTTGAGGGAGAAAGTTTCGCAAACGTGTCCAAACTCAGTACACACAACTTCCCATCTTAAGGGTACACTGGGAATTTGTCAAGGTCAATGTCTTCAACCAATGCCAGGTTACCAGCAGTTCAGCTGCTGTCCCCTACAAGAAAGGAGTCTGCTGGGGTCCTTACTTGGACTAAAACCCAGCAAGGGCAGAACATAAACCAGAATGTCCTCCAGAGGCTTCCTCTCTGTGACACAGATTGCTAAGATCTCCCTTGGTTCAGCAACACATAGCCATAGAACAGGTCAGCTGCAGAGTTACAGGGCTTTTAAGTCTACATCAGGATCAGGATTCAACAGACATTCAGAAGAGGTGAATGAAACTGGACTGAACTGCTGCAGCAAGGAGCTGCTGTGTCAATTTCTGACATATGCCTGCACAGGAAGGACACAGAAGGGACACAGAAGGAAGCTTCAGATCAGCAACTCTATCAGCACAGCTCTGAGGGTCAGGAGTATGCCAAAGAGCAGTATTAACAAAGAAGTGCTCACATATACCACAGGCTGTCTCACAGGCCTGGGCTTTTATTGGGATACCACATCTTACTCCTAGAGCAAAAATTATATGTATGATGTGTTTACTCACAGAGCTGCTCTTGCCAAACACTTTGCTTGTTACAGCATCTTGTAATTTTGCATTGAGCAAAGTTCTGAAGTAGTGACCTCACTTGTTTCTAAGATGAACTCCGAAAAACTACTCTCAGTATGAAGGCAAGTGTCAGCCACACAGCGCATTGCAAATACTTTTGCTCAGAACAGAAAGACCTGCTCTGTCCCCTGTTTGTCTCAAATATGAATTCACTGTCAGGGCTGCTTTCACACAGTATAATGTTTTGCTCCTCTTGCATTTAACAAAACCACAGTGACTTTCAAGTAGATGCCTCTGGCTTTCTGTATTTAAAGGAAAATTTGCTTAATAAATACTCCTTTGATTATGGATTTATTATATATTCCCTTTTGCATGATGCCTACAAATACGCTTACTCTATTAACTATATAAAGGAAATCTGCATCATCTAGGGCTTGTTCTCCCACTCATAGATTTTCTAAAATCTGTTGGAGGTGTAGACCCAGTACATTTCAGACCCTTACTTAAATGCTCACGACAGAATTAGGGCATCTGGTTTTGGGACTGACCCAACAGTAAAAAAATGGTCATGAAAGTAAGGCTATACTGTCAATCATATTTTGCACCTGGAAAACCCCAAATCAAACAAAGATCTAAATTCCTCCACAGAGAAGGATCCAACACAATGGTATCTGTTCTGGCAGCTTTTTTATTTAGTCTGGCTTATAGGCAGAAACAGGCAGGATGAGATGGCAGGTGATCTCAGGATGGAGAGTAGGATGCAGTAGGCAACTGTAGAACAATAATAAAAGTTTTCTCTCATCAATAAAGTGGGGTTTTCCTGCTATTCAGCACATCTTACATCCCAAATGGACTCCCAAGCCTGACTCCTCAGCTTAAAGACACCAGTGCCCAACCTTGATACCAACCCTGCTATCAAAGTCTCCTGGCCCAGACCTTCCCTTCAAAAGCACCAAGTCTCAGGCACATGGCTGAGAGCCACCAAGAAGACTATAATCTCCACCTTTGAAGCATGAAGCAGCAAGGCCCAGTTCTATAAAAGTATTTAGGCTCCCAGACCTTTTCCACCTTGATACTTGAGGCCGTATGTTTCAAATTGTCCCTTAGCACCATAAGAACTAAATACACACCTGGTCCTGCAAGGATGCAAACCACTAAACAATAGAATCAAAATCTGATGAAGAAAAAGAAATTAAAAAAACAATATTGTAAGAAGTTGACTCCTGGGAAAATACTACAGGAAATTCTGCAATGTGTCATTTGACAGTCCAAATAAGCCAACACCTGTAAGTCAAATATCTTCTTCCTCTTCAACAGGATCCACATCCTGCTCCCATCCTTCCACAGATACAACACTGAATGGAACAAATTTGCTCTGTGGAGAAGTTACTCCCAAGACATACTCAAGGAGATATTAAGGGAGTGTCTGACATTATTTTAGAGACCTTTAAGCATTCTTTATGACCTTCAGCTGCCAGTACATGACATGCAGGATCTTCCACATATCTTAATTACTTCACATCAATCACAGATCATAAAATAGCTGAGGTTGGAAGAAATCTCTGGAGGTCATGTGGTCTAACCCCCCTGATCAAGCAGGGCCACCTAAAACCTGTTTCCAGGACTATGTCCAGGCAGCTTTTGAAAATCTCTACAGAGGCAAAATCCACCAACTCTCTGGCCAACCTCTGACATTGCTCAGTAACCCACACAGTAAAACCAGTGTTTTCTGATTTTTGGAGAGAATTGTCTGTGTTTCAGTTTGTACCCATTGCCTGTCACTAGGCACCACTGAAAAGAGCTTGGCTCTGTCTTCTTTACACCTTCCCTTAAGATATTGCCACACATTGAAGAGAGTGCCCCTGAGCCTTCTCTCAGCCTTTTCTCATATGAAAGATGCTCAAGGCATCCATCCCCCTACAGTCAGCAGAGATATCTTTAACTAGGTCAAGTTGATCAGAGGCCCATCAATGCCTCCAGCGGTGGGGCCTCCACCCCCTCTCTGGGCAACCTGTTCCAGTGTTTCACCATCCTCATTGTAAAGAACTTCTTCCTGATGTCTAATCTAAATCTACCCTGCTCTAATTTAAAATGATTGTCCCTCATCATGTATAGGCCATCCCATTGTCAGAAAACCCAAACTGCGATGGTGATAGAAGCCGTGAAGCCATGTATTAATAGACAGGATCCATCTGTTCATTTCAATGTCATAGCCCACCACTGGAGGGAGAGAAGGAAAAATAACCTGTGCCCCAGATTCCCTCAGCAACCATCCCAAAGCCCTGAAGGCTCTTTTGAGTTGCTTGGACTACATGTGGCAGCTTCCCCCTACATGGAAAATCAGTAGTGGGTAATAGTCTGAGGACCTTACCAAGCTAGGAAGTTTCCTGGTCATGTCCTTAACTTGTGCTCCAGGAAGACAGCAGAGGGTCTACTCAGCAGATTACACCCTCTGTTCCTCTCCGAAATGAGTCATCTACAAATATAATCCCTCTTTTCTTCCTTCTGGATGTGACAGTGATACAGGTGGTGGACCTGTCTGACCTTGGAGATACCTCTGGTGCAGACTGCCCATCATCCACATCTTCATTGACTGGCCTTCCTCAGGCAGATCCTCACATCAGTTGTTCAGAGGCACCTGGGCAAGGTGGGCAAGGAGAGAGTTCACCTGCTGCCCTGACCATGAACTTGCCTCCACTCACTGTCTTCATTTAGGCTTCTGTCTTCAGCCTGACGGGGTGGGATATTGAGGTGCCTTGGTCCTGAATACTTTCTGATGAATGCTTTTATTTCTGTTTCAAAAGTCCAACAGCGCAAGTTCTTCAGAAAAGAAGAGAACCAAGTCCCCATTCAGAATTTCCCTCAGTCTCCTGGACATTTAAATAAATGCATGGCTATAGTGCTTGATAAGCAAACAGCCAGACTGAGGCCAAACCATTCCTTGCAAGCAATGAGGCAGTCATTGTTTACTACCCAGAGTTCAGGGCGGGTGAAGATGCAGGCCTGCTTTTTGACTGTTGGTAATGCATGAAAGGCTTTTTCGGTCTCCTGTATACAACTCTGGGTTCAATGGTTGGTCATCTGAGACGAAAGTGAAAGTGTTTTAACTGTTTCCAAGTGCTGGGAACTGAATAAATCCACTAATATAAGTAACTCACATCCTTCTATGCATGCACATGGAAAAAGTAAGGATTTAGTGTTAAACAGCAAGACTAAGACAATAGGGAGGGCTGTTTCAAGTCTGTGTTTACTGAGTATGAGACTTTCAAGATAGAGCTGGAAGAAGGCTCATTCCTAACTGTGGAGTGACCACCATTCTTCAGAGAAAAGACACATGTAAATTTGGATCACTGCTATTTTCTCTTGCTATTAACCCAAAACTGTACATTTCAATCCTTAGCTGTCCTCTGCTGCTCAGATATTTTGAGCTATGGAAGAAAACCTTGTGTTACCCCTGCTCTGATCAATGACAGGGAGAGAGCAGTTGTCCAGGTCATTTCAGAGCAGCTAAATCTTCCTAGGGCAACTTTCAAGCTTAGATTTATTCTGCTTCAGGGGTGAGCCACCTTTAGAGAAGGCTGAGACTTGGGACAGGAGTGCTTAGTCCCTCTCATTGCTCTATCAGGGAAGGCCTGACAGGGAGCTCTGAGACAACCAGTGAGAGTTCTCTCATGCTCAGACACTTGACCTTGGCACTCACTTCATAAGCAGCCAACTCCGTGAAGAAAGAGTTTATTGGAAAGTGGTGGATCTTGACTGGTCACACTGCTGTAGCCCATCACAGCAGTAAGGTAGAAGGCAGGTATAGGTATATTCCTCAAGTTTGGTTAAGGGCAGAGATTCTCTGACCATCCTCTAACAGCAATGTTCTCTCTGTAACAGCCAAGTACTCTTTTCTGTCACATGAGCTGGCCTAATAATCATATGGATGTGTTTCCTGAAACATTAATTAAACCCCATGACTCTTGAATGTAGTCATACGGCTCCTTAGAGAACTTTAAAACCCACGTGGCTTTCCTTTAGCTAATCACTCCACTCCCTCAAAATATTTGTTGCTCTCACTCACCTTTTCTAGCATCAGAGAAAGTGTCAATCTCCACCACCACGGTATATCAGGATATGCAGTCTTCCCAGGTAAAAAACTATAAGCAAAATGCAATCCTTTTTCAAATACGGGACACCTGATGACCCCTTCTTGTTTTTTAGGTAAACATTGCATGCCATCTCCACTGAATTCTACCTCCAGCCTGTTTCCATACGTACCTAGCTGCATGAAACTAGTATTCCTAGGCTCCTGCTTCACAAGAATGTAGCAAGGTTTGTAGTTCAGTGATGTCTGAACAGTCAGAAGGTAACCACTATTACAAATACATCTTCAACCTCTATCTCTGCAGGATCCTGCAGGCCCAGCAGAGCTGAAAGCTTTTGAAATGAAAAAGTAGGAGTAAACCTGCTTTCCTCCGGCACTGCATAGCTTGTTCACTACTCTGAGACCCGTGTTACATACAGCCACGTTACAGGGATTACAACAGAGGATTTAGCCAAAACATGGCTCAAGAGTAAGGTCAAATTTCACCGAGTGTTGGAACAGGATATGGACACGTACATAAATGTAATGTTTTGCTCCTGGTAGCAGAAAGTTGCTACTATATTTTGATTTTACTTGTAATGAGTTGTGGCTAAATAAATGTAATGAAATATATGCAAATATATACAAAACTAATATCACAACTCCCCCAATGAGCCACCACTGACACTGCAGGGGGAATTCCCAGAATGGACTCAGCAACAGATGGGAACTGGGTTCAGGATCTGGATTTGGGAACTGGATTCAGGAATACACGGACTGGGATCATAGGCAGAAGAACTGACAGAGTCCTCCTTGGACGCTGGCCACAGAAGAGGGCTTGACCCTTGTGATCCTTCAGCTTTGTACTGATATGACACACATGGAATGGATTACTTCTGGTGATCATGTTTGGGTCCCCTGTCCTGTCCATGCCTCCCTGTAGTGGGAACTTTTTACTTACAACCCTTTTGCTTACAGCACTATAATGTGGCACACAAGGTCTAGCAGTGACCTTGGTTTCTCTAGGAGCAAGTACAAGAGCCTTTCTGCATACCAGTCCTTGGTAGTAACTATAAACATCAAGCTCTATCACTTCCACAAGCAGACACTGTCTGAGAAAATAAATTGTTAACTTTACCAAGTGCAGTCATTTAGAAAAGACTTCGCTGAGAAGTAAAATCACTGAACAGAGAATTGGTTCTGCTCTGTCTCAAACCAGGACACACAGGAACAGCTTGGAGGCAAATAAAGGGACAAAGAGGAGTGTTGAACAGGAAAGGCTAGTATAGCAAGGTTAATTGTTTAGTCAGAGGTTGCTTGAAAAATGCCTTTTATCCTTCCTTGACCCAAAGAAGAGAGAAGTACATCCTAGAAGGTGTCAGAGAAGTTAACATTTACTCTCAGCTTTCTGCAGCACTAGCTCAGGGCTCTGAATTTTCACACAAGAATAGAAAAAACCTTCTGCAAAACTCCCCAGTCCACATTTCAGTTCCTCCACATCTTAGGACAGAGGACTCCAGACTGTATAAACTGCAAAATGGAGATCAAGTTACTCTGGAAGATGTTGTTGAAAGCCCAGGCAAAATTAGCAGAGAAAGAGTAGAGCTACCTGCCTTCCAATAGGAAAGGCCCGAGGAGGGATGTCAAGAACAGACATGGATGTTTGAAGCCATCAGTGTATATCCTATATGTGTCACTATACTATTGCTCAGTTTAATATCCCACACAACTGTACAAAGGCAAAGCCTTTTTTTTTCTCCCCTCTCATTACCTGACAGACAGGCTTGTCACATGTGTGCCAGCTGCCCAGCCTGGCCAGTATTGCAAGCACACAGTTTGAGTTCACAATGCAGTCTGTTCCTCAGAAAAGCCCTGTTAACTGGGGTTATATCCATACCCAAGCCATGGGTTTGATCACATGAGAGAAAGAGGAGCAGGAATTTAAACTTCTGCCAAACTGATAAAAATTGTTTAAGTGTTATTAAAAACACAATAATGTTTTAGACTGTAGAGGGAGTGGACATTGGGCAACAACATTTTACCAAGATTTGTTGCCTGAAGAAGAGGCCAGAAGGCCAGAGATAGCACCTGAAGGTCTGGGTTTGTGTGAGAAAATAGGCACTCACAGAATCACAGAATCACAGAATGTCAGCGACTGGAAGGGACCTCGAAAGATCATCTAGTCCAATCCCCCTGCCGGAGCAGGAACATCTAGACGATGTTACACAGGAAGGCATCCGGGCGGGTTTTGAATGTCTCCAGGCAGTCTAGGCCCAAATAACTTGTACATCCTTGAGTAACTCACAAGCCCAGTCAAGATGAGGGACAATACAACCCTCTCCTATTTTATTGTTTGTGCAGAGAAGGAGTGGACATACTGCTGAAGTGATCTGTTACTACTCTGAGCCAAGGTATAGTGAAGGAAAGCCTTGACAGAGATTCAGTTTATGCACTGCCTTGCCATCCCTTCTGCACAGCCTTAAACTTACATGTTACCACACCTATACAGGCAAGTCTGTAGAGCCTGCCTGATAGTACCAGGTCAAGAAAAAGGCACATAACACAGAGCTGCTCATACTACTTTGGTGGAGAGCCTGAAACATCTTGGAGGTGCTTTACCGCACCTCTGAAGACTGTGGTCATGTCTCCTTGCACATTGGGTGTCCCAGGTTGTGCTGAGATAAAGTTAATTTTTACAAGAAGCTGGGAGGGCGCACAGCTAGGACAGCTAACTCAAACTAGCCAAGGGGCTATTCGATACAATATGATGTCATGCTTAGCATATAACTGAGGGAGCTGTTGGCAGCCAGGCAGAAAGGAACGGACAGAGGGAGCAGGACAGAAAGGATTGTGGTTGGAAATGCGCGAAGTATCAGGTTCCAGGTGGTGAGATATTGCGTTGTGCATCACTTGTTTTACACATTCTTTTATTACTTTTTATTGTTATTACTACTTCTTCTCTCCTTGTGTTGTGCTCTTAAACTGTTCTTATGTCAGCCTGGGAGGTTCTACCTTTTCCTACCTATTCGCCTCCCCATCTGAACTGTGGAGAGGAGGAATGAACAAGCAGCTGCATGGCAAATCATGACAAATCTGACCAGAGTGTGTTAAAACAAATTTGTTACATGCATTTCTTATATTAGTTAAACAGTTGCTGGTCACAATTTTGGATTTTTTGTTCACATGGTGGTGTTAGGTAAATATCTATATGCACTATGTATTCTCTGTAGTGATGTTTATTGTCATTGTAGAGATGGACACAACACATCAATACAGCCTAACACGCCGGACAGCCTGATTACAAACCTCTGTTTCCCACATTGCCCTGCAGGGCCACCGGCACTGCCATCACAAATGCAGTGGCCCCCAGCACGCCTGACGACCTCCCGCGGGCCTCGGCGCGGGCCTA